>NC_089318.1:7329848-7362348 GCF_036669915.1 Pocillopora verrucosa | reverse complement strand
TTCATGGATACCCACAGGCAGTCATCTTAACACTTCACGTGACACTGGGTGGCGCTGTGGACTGTCAATCTTTGAAACACGTGACCGTCAAGAATGAGATTATGAATTTTGACAATTTACTGTTGGCTGCGCCTTATTCGTCTGAGTGACCAACAACATGGCGCGTAGATAGCGAAGAACACTCATGGTGGACCTTAAAAACCTACAAATTAGTTGGATACCTTAATAATTATACTAAGACATTTAAAAATGAGTTCGCAGCAATCAGAGTACACGTAGGGAAAAGGCAAAAAATCATGAATAGGTACGTGATCGTACTATGGTGGAACGCGGTGTAAACGGCGCTTAAGACGTTCGGCAAGATCTTAACCAGCGCCTTAAAGTGTTCTCTTCTTTTGACGCGAAAGCGATTACGTAATGCTTATCGACAAAGGGGCCATCGTTCTCCGGGGTCGAATATCTCGATGACAGGTTAAATATCTGATATAAATAAATTGGCTGAGATAAAATGAGAATCTGATGTACAGTGTGCATGGCGATCCAGATATATTATGCTGTGTCAATAGTAGAAAAAAGTGACTTTAAACATATCGAATAAGTCACGCCGGATGAGTTTCTCAGAGTCGTATTTTGTTGGCTGAGTTTCCTTTTCTAAAGAAGAAAATGAACCCAAAAAAAATTTTAGGTCATATTTAGCTCCAAACCAGTGCTGGGTTGCAGAAGCAGTTAAGGACGAGCAGCGGTGATCTATATCGTTGCAGCCATATTCTCCGAAATTGTTTTCCATGTTGATGAGTCCTCCTGGTCTTCCATCAAATTTACATCCCCTCTCAATGTTATTGTAACTCCTCATGTGCCAGGTGCCTCCTCTGACTTTTTCAATTTTTGGTTTGCCCTTCAATATGGTAAATACTTCCACCTTTCTATCACTCAAAACAATTAAACTTCATAATAAGAAATGGAAGAGACCAGAAACAATGAAAAGAGTTCGCCATGAGTTGTTTTTCATCAAGAAAAATCGATACTTACAGCTGGGTGTTAAAACTTGTTGTCTCCACAATTAGAAGGAAAAAAAAATTGACCACGGTATTTTCTTATGTGTCCAAGGAGAAGTTGAGTGTGATTCAGTTGAAAAGCCCTTTTTTCTTTTAATCCTCCACAGAAGTGTCTTAATATTTAAAAAACATGAGTTTTTCTAACGTTCGTGGGAGGATATACGTCGTAATGTGTCTTTTAATTATCTTTGGAGTGATGATCACAAACAAAACGAATAATTTCACAAAAAGAAGCGGTAGAGACTAGAGACAGGCAAAGGAGATCGCCAATTCCCTTTTAATCTTTAAACTGTCTTTCATTCAGAAAAATAGATACTTACAGCTGGGTGTCAAAACTCGTTGTCTCACTAATGAAAGGAATGAAATAAACCATAGTTTCCTTCATTTCCATAGAGGAATTGACTTTGCTACAGTTAAAAGAGGCAGTTGAAAAATTAACATGAATTATGAATGATGGTCGATCTGGCTCCAGCTCTTTATTTTTGGCTGAGCTCTCTGTAAAGGGGCCTACAAAAGCAAAGGTTCAAAAACAGAGAAAAAAATCCAACTGGAAATTATGTCACTCATCCATACTTTTGTATCCGCCACCTTTGATATTATTTCAACTGGGTTTCTTTTAGGTTAATTGTACATTAAAGGAGCTGAATGTTTGGAATGAATTTTCTAAGCAGTATTAGTATGCAAAGAGAAAAAATACAAATACAATTTAAGGAAACGGTACAGAAACACTCAAATTTAGTTTACACCACGCACAAAACTAGTGTCCCTGGTTGGCACAGTGTCATTTTTCAAAAAGCGCTTCATCTTCATCCCTTGGGCTTCCATCATTCTGTTTAATATGGACAAGTTTCGCTCAGAGCATAATTCTTCAAAATTTGCCCAACAAAGCGACGTTTACGGCCAAGTTGGATCGTTAAGATCGGGTCTTTGTCTACGGACAAATTTCACCCATTTTCCTCTCACGGTCGGGATCGTTCGGGAACTGAAACATTCTATGCCTGGTGCCGGAATGATCTATTCTGACAGCTTTGCTGATCAGAGCCGGGGCACCAGCAACACAATATCGCCCTCGTTGCCGCGCATCTTTCATACTATTCGCCATACTGAAATCGATTTTATGTTACCAAAGTGACGTCAGCGGTTTTTTCGCGCAATTCGAATACCATTTTTGAGGGGAAAATGGCATAACTTTGAAAGCTTCCAAAATCGTCAATTTTATCATTGAACGTTTCAAACTTCGGAAACGTAGATTTCAAATAATGAACTTTATAACTAGAATATAACTTCATGGTCACTTGCATTTGTATTTAATAATGTATTGACAGCGCGTCCAACAGTGTAATATCGCCGTAAATCCACAAGCTTTAAGGAAAAGTCTGGAATGATACTATAATAAGATGATGTCTCACATTATGTACAACAATCCTGAATGACCTTTACACTTCACTGGTGCTTTTCTTGACAAACACCTGATCCAACTACTATACCTACTTCATCTCCTACATTTTGAACATTTCAAAAATTGTTTTATGAACAAATGTACAATGTTATAAAGTAAGCAGTGATCTAACGAAGCACTTAAGTCCTTGTGAAAGAAAGGCTGTTGTGAAAGTCCTTAGTCCTTGTGAAAGAAAGGCTTTTGAGGGCTTCTCACAGTTATGCATCGAGTCCTTAATATTAAAATCAAACCAAGCTGTACATATTTATCACTTAGGAGAAATTGCTAACATCCCCCTGCCACTAAGTAAATACCATTTCTCCTCACAGTAAGGATTTTTTAAAGCGAAATCAAGAAACCTACACTTAAAGCTTAGTTTTACTAATGATCAAACTAACGAGGCCGAAGCTAATTTTCAATTATCAGTAAAGAGAAAACGGTTGATTGACCGAGTCAAGAAAATGTCGATTAAATGTAGATTAATAGCATACGGAGTTATTTAAACATCTCTGAATCTAAACACAAGCATTTCAACTTACGATTAGTCACTTTCTCGAAAAGAATTTGCATAAATCAACTAATGGTGATCTCTGAATGCGTTTTCAAAGACGAATACGAAAAAAGGTCAATTTTATCGACCTTTGACTTTTAAGATGTAAGTGTGCTATCTATTGAACATTACATAAGATGAAAGTGCGGGTAAAAAGCGTTTGTACAGAGACCGCCTACTTACTTCAACTATTAAAATATGAGGTTGCTAAGGTTGCTTATGACGTCGCTCTTGTGCATGTCTACATTCTTCTGTGATAAAGGGTCAGTGTAACCATCTGAGATATTAAACGTTTAGTTCAAGTTCAACTCCTAATTGGGCCAAACTTGGAGGCACATGATGTCATTGTTAGTTCTTAGCCTTCCTGCGATGTTCTCTTGCTTTCAGTTGGCTGCGTTTCCTTTTCTGTGAAAGGAAATGAATTCGCAAAAAGTTACACGTCACATTTAGCTCCAAACCAATGCTGCGTTGTAGAAGCAGGGGAAAACGAGCACCGGTGATCCTGATTCGTATGAAGCTTGTTAAATTTGCCGAAATTTTTTTCACCGGGGACTCCACCTGGTTTTCCATTAAATTCACATCCGAATTGTGTGCTATTGTAACTCTTTATGTGCCAGGACGCATCTTCCCGCTGTTTTGTCAGGGCGGTGCAATCAGAACAATTGATTCCTCGGATATTGACATATTCGTACATCTTGCAGGTTTCCCAGGTACCAAAAATGTCATGACCTGCCAGCTTAGCGCGTGCGTAGTCCGTATACTGCAGGCCATCCGTAGAAAAGTTACAAGTTGCTCTCAGATGTGTGGAGTGATTAGCAAGATACTGCATCTGTGATAAGGATAGTCGGAACTCGTTCCAATTTACTTCCCCCTCTTCAATATCAATCTCAACGTTTTTGCCAAACCCTGCATAATTGAAGGCATTTCTCTTGGACAAGGATAACGATTGTATTAACGTCCATACAAAGCCAGGTTCAGACTGCAAGTCACAGTAAACAGAAAACCGTTCATTGTCTGAATTTGAGATGTCGTATTTTCCTGATGTTGAAGCACCATTCTTAGCTATGTCTTTGCAGCTTTTCGGATGTTTTATATTCTCACACCGCTGACCAGAGTATGTGTTAGGACAGGTGCAGTTAAACCTGGTGCTGTGAGTGTCACAAATCTCCAGACATGCCCCTCCATTGAGACAAGGATTGGTGCGGCAGCATCTGTTGATGCAATGATGCTTCTCTGGTGTGTATCTGTCTCCATCCTACAGCAAGATTAAAATAATTTTTTAGCTCACCATGCTCATCGAATTGGGTTGGCATATACTTTTTTGGCAACCATCGACAAATCTCACCGGAATCGGATCGAATTGATAACAAACAATGCGAGCAAAGTACGTATGCGTGCAACGCATAGCGGGGTGCCAGAACGGAGATGAAATGTCCCTAAAAATTAGATTTGAATTGTAGTAATACAGCAATGGTTAAGTCAGTGATGTATTTATGAAATTTGTAGTCGCTTCTGTTCTGCCGTTCCCTTCGCATTACAACATGGTCGTTAAGGAAAAAGTTTGCGAGAGAGAGAATGGACCCAATCGGCTCTCAGTCAAATCAGTTTGTTTTTGTTTTGTCTAGACCAATCATATCGCAGACAAAACAGTGTGCACAAAATTGTCTTTGGCCCGGACTGACATATAACTCACCTCTTTTTTAGGGAGTACCGGAAAACTTGATCATGTGGGAATATTTATTTTATTTACGAAAGTTGATAAATAAATGAATAAGGAATTAAATGAACAGTGTTATCTCACCTTCACCGTGTAGCTCCTCACCAAATCGTAATAATTTCCCCCTTGCCTCCATTTCATCGCCGCTGGTTCCATGTCTTTATTAGCAACGTTAAGTTCGCAGTTATTTTCTTTGGAGCGAGGGAAATAGTTCATAGATACACACAGGCAGTCATCTTTGCACTTCAAGTGACACTGGATGGCATTGGGCACTGTTAATCTTTGAAACACGTGACCCTTAAGAATTTGGTTATGGACGACATCTTCATCGATAGCAAACTTGAAGTTTTGACAATTTACCGCTTTCTTTGCCACAGAGGAGAGTGTCAAATTGAATACAAACAGCATGACTTGGAGGTATTGTACGATGCCCATAGCAATGGCACTATTAATATGAAGAAAGAAGAAGATACATGATTATTACCTCTGACAAGCATGGGTTAATCTGGAACGAAATGAATAGATATTTCGGTCTCTTGCTTAAAAGCGACCTCCATTGATAAAACTTCATGATATCAAACATTTGCTCATTTGTGGAAAATGCATGGATGCATTTTTCTGATTAACTATGAAATTGTTTCCCTTAAAGCGTTAACCATAATATATTTGCAACGGAAAGAAAATAATCGTTAGCAAAAAAATTGCCAAATTTTGGTCGTTAGCCGTAAGAGCCATAACCATATTTAGACCTTCTTCTGATTCAGTAAACGTTTTGGAAGACAGAAAAGAGTGTATTCGTCTCGCTGTGAAGTCGATCTTCACTACAGAATCACCTATTTGCGGAATTTCGAAAAGAAGACTAGGCAAACATTCAAGCCCATTATTGCAGTCGCTGTGCGCAAAATCTGTGAAACTCACACTTTCGATCGCTATCTACTTTCGATCGCTGATCTAGCCAAAAATCATTTTTTGGCTTGTGGCAACGCAAAAAAAAGAGAATTGGATAACAACTACACTATTTTGGAAACATGTGTCTTAAACCCTTTTCATGGGCAAAAAAGAAAAGAAAAACTTTTTTTCCGACGGGAAGTCGAGAGGACTGCTCTTAGCGAGAGTGGCACCTTACAAAGATGCCCGTGTGGAGGCCGTTAACAAATTAAAAAGAAAAAAGATCTGCGTATGACTTTTCCACGGTGTGCGGTGATCTGAAGCATAAAAAAAATTAATAAAAGTTGGAGTCCCGTGACAACTGACAACATATATAAAAACTACTTACCAAAAGAAACTCAGTGACATTGAATTAGACATTCAATACTGGACTAATGTTTAGACCATTGTGATCTTTCGCAATAATGTATATAACGTGCGATAAACAAATAGAACCTTTTCGCAAATACCAGATGCTTCAGATGTGCGCGAAAACTCTCACATAGATGACATTCAACAAAAACACTAAAGTTCTGTCTCCAAATTTTTCCTCCCATTTTATTGCGAAAAGTTGCGTAAAATATATCGATTTTTAAGATAGAAAGTCATGTGATATAAGAAAGTTTTCAAGCCGGCATATGTGTTATGAACGATGTCTGATGAATCACACTTAAACCTAGATGTAAACATGAATTGGTTAGATACTGTTTCTTTCCAAAACAATTTATTGTTGATATGACTTCTTCAGTCTGGTAACTGCCAACGGAAAATTGATAATAATTATAGCTAAGAGTTAGAGTGCACTTCGTGATTAGGGAGTGACTTAAGTAAATTTAGCTTCAAATCCCTTTCCACACTTTACATGGCGTCTCACGGTTTTCCTTGAGAAGAATTATGGGGAAGAAAATGATGCTTGCACCTTGCACCTTGCACAGCATTTTCTGTAAAATCACTCTACTAATTTAATAGATAAACCGTGATATTATTTTCATCTTAAGATTTCTCCCTTTTATAATATACCTTGAGTGTACTTATATTTGGTTTGGTGACCTAAAGCTTTCTACTCCGCCGTTGTTAAAGTCCTGTGAAAATTTTCCTACATAAACTGGTCATTCGGCTGGCATTGGATGCTTAAACGCAAACAGTTATATTAACGTTTTTATCTAGATTAAAAACAGATTTTATCTCGTTGAGCTGGCTGTCCAAATAGGAATTATCTCAACTTACCTCCTCTTTCCGGCCTCCTCTGCCTTTTCCAATTTTGGCTTTGCTCCTCGATACGCGGTGAAGACTTTCACCTTTTTATCACTGAATACAATTAAACTTCATAATTAGAAACGGAAGAGAGCATAAACAAAGAATGGAGGTTGCCATCACCAAAATAAGGATACTTACAGCTGGGTGCCAAAAGTTATTGTCCCACTATTAAAAGGAAAAAATTTCTGCACAATATTTTCGTACGTTTCCAAAGAGGAATTGAGTGCGATTCAGTTGAATAGCCGTCTTTTTTCTTTTCTTTTAACTCTCCACAGAAGTGTCTTAATAGCTGAGAAACAAGGAAAGAGTTTCATCTTCTTTGTTACCGTCGTAATGGTTGTGATCACAAACAAAACAAGTAATTTCGTAACAAGACGCGTCTGAGATCGGAGACGAACAAAAGAGATCGCCAAGACTCTTTTAATCTTTAAATTGTCTTTTATTCAGAAAAATAGATACTTACAGCTGGGTGTCAAAACTCTTTGTTTCACTACTAAAAGGACTGAAAAAGACCACAGTTTCGTACGTTTCCACAAAGGAATTAATTTTGCTACTGTTAAATAGCTTGAAAAAGGCAGGTGAAAATTTAACATGAATTATCAATGATGGTCCATCCGGCTCCTGCTTTTTAATTTTGGCTGAACGCTGATAAAGGAGCTCACAAGTAAAATTTCTTGACTTTAAAATTAAAATTTAAATCTCTTAACTTTAAGAAGTAATATTGTTCTTTACGCTCCTATAAGCATCACTCTTCTAACGTTTGGCCCAAAGAAACAAAAGACTGCTATGAACTCTATGATTATCTTGTGCGTGTTTATCAAGGTTTGTCAATTATTAAAGACTAACTATTTATACCTCTGAAAGGACCTCGATCTCATACCCCTCTATTCCGATAACGGCTACAACTCTGGGGGAAGATCTTGCCTTCCTGAAAACCATAATCTATTTTCTTTACGGGTTGATATAAGAACACAAAGTTCACGGGTTTTTTGACCTTCCCCTTGGTTTTAAATTCAAGTTTAATGGAGTTCCGACTCCCTCCTGGGCTTTTATAATTCTGACCGTTTATTCAAAGTGTTTTTAAGAATAAAAATGTGGCTAAACGAAGATGTTGTTTATTTCAGTAGACATGTGTACTTTGTCATAAGGGTTTAGAATTGTTACGAGACGTTTTCAAACGAATCGACTTTCAGTAACTTTGAAGGCAAATATCTTTCTCAAAATGAAGTGGAACTTTATATTCGAAACATTTTATTTGATTAATTTTTATTGCTAAGTTGCAAGCGTTCCCCTACGACCGAAAAGTTAGTTCAGGATACGGAAAAAAAGCTTGCTTAAATATGAGCGAACTGTCAATAGGAGCCTGTTTTGAAAGGTTATGTGTCTTTTTGTGCCCATTGTATAACAAATATAGGATGATATTTGGATCAGAAAATGTAGTGGTACACTTTCAGGTTGTTTAATGGCACGAATAATTTTCATTTTCTTTTTTTTCTGAGTCTTTAAAGGAGAACGTGTGATTAGTTTTTTATTAGCCTTTCCACGGCTTAAAGATTTTGAAATGAAAATTAAGAGAAGTAAACCAGCACTGAGATCAAACAGCAAGATTTTTGTGTTCGTTTTGAGTATGGGTAAGAATAAATCGGTTCTGAATAACAGAGCGTTTATAGTCTCCTCCAAAGTTTATTTTTAAGCTTATACGTCAGTTTTTTTTTTTGGTTTGTTTTTTTGGTTGTTTTTTTGTTTTTAATTTGTTTTTTCGAGCTTGTTCGACAATTCACTGCTTGCCTATAAATCTCTCTTTTCCCTTTTCTTTCACCCGTGAGAAAGCGCGAGTCTCCAACTCGAGTGCCTGAGGTAAGTAAAAATTTGAATCGAGAAATGATAAGCGAGAATTTCGCATGCGGCTATGCTACTTGGAATATGAAATTATATTTTCATATCTTTTTTTACTCAACAGTAACTTAAGACATAGATCCTCTAACTTTTCGCGAAATGTCAGCCCTAGAATGATTACGCTGTTGTCGACACCAAATTGTCACAAGACTTTTGTAGACCAGTGACCTCCTCTGAAAACTCCTTACCTGAGTAAAGCGAAACTTTATGCGCTGATAATTACTTTCTCATTATTAATGCATGAATAGGAGAGTTTGAGATCTGTAGTTTATGATAATTATTGTAATTCAAAAAATGTTTTGTTAGCTCGGATTAAAACGGTCAGACGTTTTTGAAAAATTTCTCTTAAAACGTCTCAATCTACATCACTTTTTTCAGTGAACACCGCCCTGTAATTAAGCCTGAGTCACGCAATTTGGCATTTTATAAAATAATTAGAGCATGTCTCGAAATGAACTATTATTTTTAGGTGAACGAAATGGAAATAACACTAAAACGCTGTTTGTAGGCAGTTCACAAGTCAATAACGGAATATACATATCTAGCATGAGCTGACTATTTAAGTCACATCTCAGACTTCATTCATTTACTCGTTCTTTCTTCAACTCAATTTGTCGTTGGGCGCACGCAATTTTATGAGCCTTTTATGAAGAAGCGTAGTAAGCTAATAAAACTTTAATATTGCTTTAGGGTGGAGACAAATACATTCCTGAGAAGCATCGATGCAACAACAGATGCTACCGCATCAATACTTGTCTCAATGGAGGGGTATGTAGGGAGATTTAGGATACTCAAAGCACTAGGTTTCAATGTACCTGTCTTAACATATGCTCTGGTCAGCGGTGTGAGAAGAAGATGCAAAGACATAGCTAAGAACGGTGCCTCGACATCGGGAAAGTACGACATTTTCGATTCAAACAATAAACGGTTTTCTGCTCACTATGACTTGCAGTCAGAACCTGGCTTTGTATCGGCATTAAAACAATCGTTCTCCTTGGGCAAGAAGGTCATTTTTGCGGGGCAAAGGGTTTGGTACCAATTTTGCTATGACTCAAAGTAACGATGAAATGGAGTGGACATTGTAACGACTATCGAATGGTGTAAATGTCTGGTGTATGAATGAATATGTCAACATCCGAGGAAAAAATTTCTTTAACTGCACCTGCTTGACGATACAGCGTTCTCCATAAGTCTTGGCACAACCAGGTTACAGTAGCAGAGTAAGAGGACGTGAATTTGATGGAAGACTAGGTGAAGTCAATTACCAAAACAATTTCGGGGAGTATGGGGTTGTGCGGGATGCGGATTTTTTTTTTTTTTTATATTGTTACGGTATAATCTAACCGACAGGAAAACACTATAATCCTACAAATTCAACTACTCTATTAAACAAAGAGTGATATTCTCAATAGGGTGCGACTCCTAAAAGCTGCACAGCACTTATCGTTAATGAACTTAATTAGATTTGAGATTTGTATTGCTGGATATCAACTGTTACGAAGAGACCGCTGTGGAAAAGCTGGTGGAGGTGTTGCTATTTATGTTAAAGATTATTTAAATTGTGTGCGGTTCATTAAGTATGATGTTCTTATCTTGAAGCTGTCTGGATTGAAGTATGCGCATTCTCCCAGCGACTGCCTGTTGGTTGTATGTACAGACCTCCTGACCTTACTGATTTCTTTGATAAATTTTTGGCAGTGTTATGAGAAAAAAAGTGGCTTTCAAAGAAAAATGTTGTGATAACTGGTGACTTTAACGCTGATCAGCTCTCTCCCAATTGTAATAGTTCTATGCTAAAACGTATTTGTCAGGCCTTCAACTGCCGAAATTTAATAACCCGCCCCACGAGAATTGCTAAATCCCCAAGTACCCATCTTGATTTGATTTTCACCAATAATTTCCCTAAAATTTTTACATCTGGTGTTCTTGATTATAGTATTGCCGATCACAAGTTTGTTTTTGCTGTTTTTATGTTAAAGAAACAAAACGAACGACCTATTTTGAAGAAAGTGTACAGTTACAAGAAGTTAACTGAAAACAAGGTTGATTTTAAGCATGAACTAAAAAAACGTTCCCTGGTGGGTATGCTCTGTGTTTGATGACATCGCCTGGGCGTGGGAAAGTATGTACAGGGATATCCTTGATGATTATGTCTCTCCCCGTGATGTCAAAATTAGGAAGTTCTCCTTGCCTTGGATAAATTCAGAAATACGTAAAGCTAGGAACAACAGATACAAACTACTGAGAGCCTATGATGGTTCCTCTCTGACTGCAGACACCTGGGCTAAGTATAGACGGAGGCGAGTACTTCTCGCACTTTTCGAGTGTTCTTAAAAAAATTCCCAAGTGCTTGTAGAACTCAACAATGCTCGAGGAAAAAGTTTTTTTTATTTCTATTAAAATAAGATACATGAAAAAAGTTGGCAGTTTTGATTGGTTAAGATAAATGCAGTTTTCAGGTAATTTAATGCAGAAGAGGGTTAATTCAGTGCAAAGAAGTAACAAGAGAAGAAAGGGGAGAAGGGATCGGTTTTCGAGTCATTTAACTGCAATTCACTCTTAATACAAATATCAAAATAGTATCTGAGAGTAGGTAAATTGATGAAACAGCATTCAGGCGATTTAATAAAATGTGATGCTGCCCCTTCCTATAGCTATCAAGTCGTCTACAAACAAACTTAGTGTAACTTTGCAATTTAGTCTTCGTCTAAAGCTATGTAACTCATACCCCATTCACACCAGCAAAACATGTTTTGTTAAACTGGTTTTCATTGAATGAAAATTATAAATAGAGAACTGAAAAACTTGATTTTCCATTGGATTCAAGTACTAGCTAACTTGCATTTCCAATGTGCTACATTCAAGTCAAAAATATTCGGTTAAATAGTTTCTATGAAGAAAAAAAGAATTAAACTGTGTTTAACAAAACAACTTTTAAACATGTTTAAGCTTTGGTGTGAATGGGGCATTAGTTGCATAGCTACTAAGACCCCAGTTGGCCTTTATCCTTGGTTGTTCTAACTCCTGAAGATAATATATTTTAATTTTGTAGGCTTTTTAATTTAATTTAGGATCATGTTAAATCAATTGCATGTGCATGTTACAGATATAAGTTTATATAAAAGTTCGTAAGGCGTATTTGAACATATTCGTATGATAGCTTACGCATACAAGCCATAAATCATTACTTAACTACTACTACAGCCCAATTTTGTTCCTGTTTTCAAAAGGGAGCCAGGATTGCTTTAGCTTTGCATTTTGGTATAGAAAACTTGGGCTAATCTCCTACCTATGCAATGCAAAGCTAAAAACAATGACAGATTACAACGGTTTGCTTATTTCACTTTTAATTCTTAATAGTTCCTGTGATATCATATTTTGTTCTGATTGGCTGTCTATATTGTTTCGGTTTGACAACACTCTTTGAAAAAGCATTCTATCAACGTCATACTACCAAACATCTTATGGGAAGCGGCTGTAACGAGATTCAAAAGCAATTTCTTCGATTTAAGAAAAATTTTCCGAGAAACCAAAAGTCTATGTTTAAAAAAACAAAACAAAAAGCAGCCACAACCAATAAAAGACAGAATCCTTAAAGAAAAACAAAAACTTAATCTAATACTCACAACTCATTCTAGTTTAAGTAGATTATTGGAACTTAGAATAACCTATTCATGTTTAACCCCAAACCAGTATTGCTTTGTTGAAGGATCCGAAGAGGAGCAGCGGTGATTCGTATTTATCGCTCCGGAATGATACTGTCCAAAATTATTTTCGTTGTTAACTGCTCCTGGTGACCCATCAAAATCGCATTCGTTTTCCTTGCTTTTGAAACTGTTCACGAACCAACCACCATAAAGATCCATCTTGTGTAGGCGGTGCAATCAGAACAGTTAATTCCACGGATGTTAATGTACTCAAACAGTTTGCAATCTCCACCCCAGTCCCCGAATTTGTCATGACCTGCCAGAACAACGCGTGCGTAGTCCGTATACTGCAGGCCATCTGCAGGTAAGTTGCATGTTACTCTCAGATGTGTGGAGTGATTTGAGAGAGACTGAATATGTGATAAGGAAAGGCGATAAGAGTTCCAGTCCGGTTCATTGTTATTGTCATTCACAGGGAAATCCGTGCCAAACCCCTTATCCTTATATGTGGCCTTATTGGTGATGGATAAGGACTGTATCAGTGCCCATACAAAGCCAGGTTCTGACTGCAAGTCATAGTAAATAGAAAACGGTTTATTGGCTGAATCAAAAATACCGTATTTTTCTGATTCTGCGGCTCCGTTGTTAGCGATCTCTTTGCAGTTTCTCAGTGGATGTGTAGTCTTACCACAACGCTTACCAGTGTATTTGTAAGAACAGGTGCAGTTTAACCTGGGGCTGTGGTTCTCACAAATCTCCTGACATACTCCCCCGTTGAGGCTGGGATTCTGGCTGCAGCATCTATTAACGCAGCGATGTATCCCTGGAATGTAGCTTTCTCCACCCTAAGGTGGGTGGGGGGGGGCAGACGTACAAAAAAGAATTGGTCTAAGCTTGCCTATACCAAGTTATGGATGCACGCGGGAACTAAGTTTTAAGAGCACGAGAGAAGCGTAAGAGTTGCCTGAGTGCTCTTCAAACTTCCCAAGTCCGTCCATAACTCGATACACGCACAGCTAAAGCGTGAACAAATTTCGTTATAACATAGCATGCAGACACAAGTTGTGCTCGAAAGAAAAGAGTTTATTACAACTTTGTCGGATTTACCAGGTAATCGTGTTCTACCCGAAAACTATGAATAAATGACAGGTAAAAGCGCCCAAGAAATATTTTGAGACCAAATCTTTATTCAAAGAATCGTAAATTTTCTGCTCTAAAAGCAAAAAAATTACTAACTAAAAATTGTTTAGCTTTGATCTAAAAAATCTGAAAATCGTACGATTTCTAAAACAAAATCTCCTATTAAACAAAACTTTGGTACATATCGACGCTTCAAAATAATATTTTCCGTTCTAATGAAGAGTTTCCAGCGTCGCAAAGCCTCAGTTGAAGTCAGAAAACTTAGTTCTGTTCCATAATTCTCATCGCGTTTGTGAATAATCTATTGTCAACTCCGAAACTAATTACGTCGCTCGAAGAGCTACATGCTCACTGTTTTTTTCGAAACGAGTCTTATTCAGCATATTTTGTTTTCATTTTGAGCTACAAAGGTCTATCTCAAGCGGGACAGAACGGAAAAACAATCTTCAGTGATAGTTTTGAATTCTCGAGGCTGAACTAAACGGGACTTTTAGCCGAAGTGAAAATGCACTCTTCATGTTATGGATGCAGCGACGAGCACCAAATATACATTCAGTAATTTGTTATATATTTAAACTTTTCCGTAAACAGTCATACGACAAAAACATGCTGTTGTATTCGGCGCGTGGGTAACAACCGCCCAATTGTATCCCGGTCGGATAATAGACAATTTTATCAACAACTAACGATTCTATCTCTCACCTTCACCGTGTAGCTTCTCACCAAGTCAAAATAATATCCTCCTTGACTCCATTTCATCGCCGCTGGCTCCATGTCTTTGTTAGCGTCGTTGAGCTCACAGTTATTTTCTTTAGACAGAGGGAAATAATTCATGAATACACACAGGCAGTCATCTTTGCACTTCAAGTGACACTGGGTGGCGCTGTGGACTGTTAATCTTTGAAACACGTGACCCTCAAGAATGTGATTATAGACGACATCCTCATCGATAACAAACTTGAAGTTTTGACAATTTACTGTTGGCTGCGCCTCTTTGGTGTGAGTGAGCTGAGATACCAACAACATCGTTTGTAGATAGCGAAGAACACTCACGATGGACCTTAAAAACGTACAAATGAGATGGTTATCTTAATTCCATAATTATACCGAGGCATTTAAAATTTAGTTAGGAGCAATCGGAGTCTACTTAGAAAAAAAGGCAAAAAATCGTGAATAGGTACGTGATCGTACTATGGTGTAAACGCGACTCGACCTCAGGTTACGATCAAGATCTTAACCAGCGTCTTAAAATGTTTCCTTCGTTTGACGCGAAAGTGATTACGTAGTGCTTATTAAGAAATGGACCATTGTTCTCCAGGATCGAATATCTCGATGACAGATTAAATAACTAATATAAAAAATTGGCCGAGATTGAAATGGAAATCTGAGGTACAGTGTGCATGGCGCACCAGATATATTTTGCTGTGTTGATGGTAGAAAAAAGTGACTTATCGAATAAGTCATGACGCATGAGTCTTGTTCAATCAACGGAGTAGAAACAAATTGCATGTTGTCTCTTCTCTCCAGTAGTTCAGTAACAAACTTTTGGTTTTAACTGAGTACCATCTCACTGCACTAACCTTAAAATGTCCATTGTTTTATGGCTTCAGAAAATCCTTCGAGAAAGATTTGCGGGCGAACAGATGTTGTTGAAACTATATGTATATCCGGTAATATCGATGCACCTTTATACTTGAAAAATAATAGAAAAACACGATAATGAATCAATTAAGATCATTTGCTCTGTTTAAGACGTTACCTTGAAGTCATCCGAAATAAACAATGGATAAGATATTCCATTTCTGTTGACACAGAATTCAACGGAGAGTATTTCACAACTAAAAATTTGCATCAAATAACTGAAATAAGTCACGTTTACAGCGATGATCAAAATTTGATTAACCTTTTAAATGTCGGGAACTTTTAACGTTTCATGTCAAGAGTTCTCAACTTTTCTGGGACAGTTAAAAAAGTGTCCCTCTCACCATTAGCTTTTTTTCGGCTCATATTAACAATGTTTGTTTTTCCGAAGTCATTAACCACGCACCAGGACCACTACAGCAAGCCATGACAAAAAAAGGTCGGTGGAACAAAGGTTGTTTGTTGCCATCCACCGTTTCCTAATTAGGTAGAAATGAGAACTGTCCAACATTAAAGAAACAATTTAAACTACCAGTGACCTCCTGAGCTTAAACATACCGCGAGAACACTAATTGATACCGACAACAATAACTAAGACGGTAGTAATGGCGTAAGTTCAGAAAGACATAGCTGAAACTAAAACTACCGTCACACCATCGCACAGCTGGTTTACATACTTAACGAAAAAAGCTACACTATGTTAGTTTAAAATCGCGATCATTTTTCTCCATTACAAATTTATTCTTCGCAGGGTATCGATAACCGAAGCAATCTTTCTTCGATTTCGAGTTTGTTTCCATCCAAATTATATTTTTCTCATCCGACCCCATCAGGCTCCATGCGTCAATATGTACTTCATCATTTGACCGGCAAGACCACGACAAAAAAAAATTCTACAGGAAAATCTATTACTTTATTTATTCGAGTCTTACAATTCATTAAAAAAGTGACTTCTTTCAATATTTCTGTTTTGTTTTCTCATTTCCAACGTTAGAAGTAATGTTCTTGGAAAATGTGACAGAATCATGCGACTGCATGGTGAAAGGCTATTCGGGAGTTTAAGATTTCACAACGGCGACGTGTGGTAAAATGTTGCTGAAAAAAAATGTTATTTATGTTCCACTAAGTTTCTCACCAATAGCTCGATGTGTTAACCGTTTCTGATGGTACGACATCTTAACTTCGGCACAACATGGGAATGTGGTGACAAGTTCAAAGTAAAAAAGGTGACTAAATTGCCGTGGAAGTAACCTTGTTGAGAGAAGGTATTAGTTGGTGATTTCACGTCTTTTTTCTGTATGCGAAGGACGGCTGAGAAATGTACAAAGTTTTAAAAAGCACGGGTTTCGCTATTGTTTAGCTCTTTAGATCTTTTGTTTCGCTACGTTCTCGCTTTCGTCGCCGTCGTGGTTTTTTTCTAAAAAGGGCCTTAAGATCCGAGGACAGCGAGGTCGTTAACTTGGGGGAATGGGGAGAGGTCGCCGTCGTAAGGCGCGAAAAATAACCTTAAGAACACTCGTAGAAGATGCAGTCTGCTCCACAACAGGCAATTCTCCTTCTTTCCACTTCTGAACGCGATAATTTTGTTTACGCAAATATGCAATTGTGTCACCTCCACTTCTACTGCTTTTTTTTGCTTTGGTTTCACTTCTTCCTCCTCTTCATTCCGCTGCCTTTCCTGTGTTCCGCTCAGGTTTTCTACAGCCTCTGTTTCTCATTTCCGCTGCTTTTGCGTTATCAGTTTTCTTCTTATCGTTTTCTACGGTTTCTTCAGCTGCGGCTGCGGCTATTTCTTCCAGAGCCTTTTCCAACCTACTCAAATGACATTCAATTCCACTTGCCTTCTCTTCTTCTTTCGTCTTTGTTTTAAATTTCTCGCTCAGCAGTATGTTTCTTTCTCCAACAGCAAGCTCACTGACTTTGAATCTGAAAAACTACAATAATGTTTAGCTGCAGAGATTTTTTTCCTTAAACAAACTCGGGTCAATCATTTAGATTAAATTCCTGGTTTAGTTTTAATAATCATTACGAATATGAACTGAGAACAACTTACTGGACTGTCTTATTTGAACTCGTCTCCATTTCAGCTTATTTGAGTCACGAACTTTTGAAGCTGTTTAGAAGGAAAAAGAAACTTCGGTCAGTTTTCGTCTTTGAATGAGTTCTACAACCATTTACATTTGTCACAAGTTAGGAAAAATGTTGACAGTTCATTATATATTGAAAATATACGATAAGTTCATTTGGAATGACCTTAAAGTAAAATAAACTTACTTACGTTTTAGACAGACGACAAACACTTCGTTTTGACGTCGCAGACAACACAGCTACGGTGGAAAACTTCGCGCACCGGCTACCGGAAATGCGCCAGCAAATATTTTAAGCTTCCACTCGCCGTCTTCCCTAAAGTCCCTATTTGCGGATCGGTTTACGTCAATCTGTCGGGCCCTACATTAATTGAGGCTTTCATCCACCATTTCGCCATTATCGATGACTAACACGTCAATGTTGCGTGCGTTTGAACTTGATTCCAGATAATTCTGGGCATTTCAATCGGCCACCCACGCATGTACAATGTAGCCATTCAGAATATGGAGTTACCGTGTTTTTGGACCGAAATCTGGCAGCTCTTGTCCAATAGAGAACAATACGAGTCAGATTATGATTTTGCATGTTCACCCCCAACTATCTCGAATACATAGAGATTATTCTATGGAAAGTGCGTACGAACGAGTTTTATTCACGGGTTGCGATACACCACAAAAAAAATGAGCAAGTGAGCGCAGCGAATGAATAAGTATTTTGATGCATCGCACTCTCCATGATATGAAGTTTTTATTTCATTCATACTTAGATTTTTTCTCATTGAACAAAAAATTTCAAAGATTGAAAGTAGACGACTTTTCAACGACGAGTGTGAAAGAAGACGATTTTATCGAGCTTTTGACTTTTAAAATGTAATAGTGTTATCTATGGAACATGACTTGAATAGTGAAAGTCAAGGTAAAAAGCGTTTGTAGAGAGACCGCCTAAAAACGCAAAATTTAAATATTAAGATATGGATGCTGAGTATTTAAGGTGGCCTACGACGTAGCTCTTGTGTTTGTCTACATTCCTCTTTGATAAAGAGTCAGTGTAACCATCTGAAATATTTAACGTTTAGTTCAAGTTCAATTCCTGAGGAGGACCACATTTGAAAGCATACATATGATGTCATTGTTCTTTCTTAGCCTTGCTCTAATGGTTTCTCAGAGTGGTATTTTGTCGGCTGAGTTTCCTTTTCTAAAGAAGAAAATGAATCCACAAAAAGTCACAAATCATATTTAGCTCAACACCTGTGCTGGGTTGTGGAAGCAGGCGAAGACGAGCAGCGGTGATCCTGATTGCTATCGTTGCAGCCATACTCCCCGAAATTGTCTTCCTTGTCGATGAGTCCTCCTGCTCCTCCATCAAATTCACATCCCCTCTCAATGCTATCACAAACCCTTATGTGCCAGGATGCCTCCTCTGACTTTTCCAATTTTTGCTTTGCTCTTGAATATGAGGCAAATACTTCCACCTTTATATCACTCAAAACAATTCAACTAAAAGAGACCAGAAACAATGAAAAGAGCTCGCCATGAGGTGTTTTTCATCGAGAAAGATCGACACTTACAGTTGCATGTCAACGCTTGTTGTCTCCACAATTAGAAGGAAAAAAATTGACCACGGTATTTCCGTATGTTTTCCTTGAGTGTGATTCAGTTGAATAGCCCTTTTTTTCTTTTAGTACTCCTCAGAAGTGTCTTAATAGCTAAAAAAAAGGAGTTTAACTTTTTTTTTCTTTTTTTTCTTTTTTTCAAATTCGTGGGAGGATATACGTCGAAATGTGTCTTTTAATTATCTTTAGAATAGTGATCACAAAAAAAACAAGTAATTTCACAACAAGAAGCGGTAGAGACCAGAGACAGACAAAGGAGATCGCCAATAGTCTTTTAATCTTTAAATTGTCTTTCATTCAGAAATATAGATACTTACAGCTATGTGACAAAACTCATTCTCTCGCTATTGAAAATTTTCCTTCGTTTCCATAGAGGAATTGACTTTGTTACAGTTAAAAGAGGCAGTTGAACACGAATTATGAATGATGGTCGATCCGGCTCCAGCTCTTTATTTTTGGCTGAACTCTCTATAAAGGAGTCCACAAATGCAAAGGTTCAAAAACTGAAAAACAGTCCCATTGGAAATTACGTCACTTAACCTCCTTACTTTTGTATCCGCCACCTTTAATGATATTTCAACTGGGTTTCTTTTAGGTTATTTGTATACTAAAGGAGCTGAATGTTTGGAATGACGTTTTTAAGCAGTATCAGTACGCAAACAGAAAAAAATAGAAAAACAATTTAAGGAAACGGTACAGAAACACTCAAATTTAATTTACACCACGCACAAAACTAGTGTCCCTGGTTGGTACAGTGTCGTTTCTCAAAAAGCGCTTCATCTTCATCCCTTGGGCCTCCATCATGCTGTTTAATATGGACAAGTTTTGCTCATAGCATAATTGTTCAAAATTTCCCAAACAAAGCGACGTTTACGACCAAGTTGGATCGTTACGATCGTGTCTTTGTCTGCAGACAAATTTCACCCATTTTCCTCTCACAATGTGGATCGTTCGGGAACTGAAACATTCTATGCCCGGTGCCGGAACGATCTATTGTGACAGCTTTGCTGGTCAGAGCCGGGGCACCAGCAACACAATATCGCCCTCGTTGCCGAATTCGACTGAATTCGATTTTATGTTACCAAAGTGACGTCAGCGGTTTTTTGTCAAATGGTACTTTGGCCGCGCAATTCGAATACCTTTTTTGAGGGGAAAATAAGATGATGTCTCACATTATGTACAACAATCCTGAATGACGTTTACACTTCACTGGTGCTTCTCTTGACAAACACCTGCTCCGACAACTATACCTACTTCATCTCCTACATTTTAAACATTTCAAAAATTGTTCTAAGAAGAAATGTGCAATGTTATTAAGTAAGCAGTGATCCTAACGAGGCACTTAAGTACCTTAGTCCTTGTCAAAGAGAGGCTGTTGAGGGATTCTCACAGTTATGTATCGAGCCCCTAATATTAAAATCAAGCAAAGCTGTACATATTTATCACCAAGGAGAAATTACTAATATCACTGCCACTAAGTAAATACCATTTCTCCTCACTGTACGGATTTTTAAAGCGAAATCAAGAAACCTAAACTTAAAGCTTGGTTTTACAAATGATCAAACTAACGAAGCCGAAGCTAATTTTCAAAAAAAAGAAAAGTAAAGTAAAAGTTAAGAGAAAACGGTTGATTGACCGAGTCAAGAAAATGTCGCCCTACGACGAGAAAACATGTCATTATTAAATTAATAGCGTACGGAGGTATTTAAACATCTCTGAATCTAAACACAAGCATTTCAACTTACGATTACTTACTTGCTTGAAAATAATTTGCATAAATCAACTAATGGTGAGCTCTGAATGTGTTTTCAAAGACGAATATAAAAAAAGGCCAATTTTATCGACCTTTCACTTTTAAGGTGTAAGTGTATTATCTATTGAACATTACATGAAAAGATGAAAGTGCAGGTAAAGAGTGTTTGCTCAGAGACCGCCTAATTCCTTCAATTATTGAAATATGGACGCTGTGTATCTAAGGTCTAAGGTTGCTTATGACGTCACTCTTGTGCATGTCTGCATTCCTATATGATAAAGGGTCAGTGTAACTATCTGAAATATTAAACGTTTATTTCAAGTTCAACTCCTAATTGGACCAAACTTTAAGGCACTTGATGTCATTGTTAGTTCTTAGCCTTGCTCCGATGTTTTCCTACTTTCAGTTGGCTGTCTTTCCTCTTCTGTGAAAGGAAATAAATTTGCAAAAAGGTTACTCGTCACATTTAGCTCCAAACCAATGCTGCGTTGTAGAAGCAGGAGAAAACGAGCAGCGGTGATCCGGATTTGAGAAATTTTTGTCAAATTTTCCGAAATTGTTTTCATCGGAGACTCCACCTGGTGTTCCATTAAATTCACATCCATTTTTTATGCTATTGTAACTTCTTATGTGCCAGGACACATCTTCCTTCTGTTTTGTGAAAGCGGTGCAATTAGAACAATAAATTCCTCGGATATTGACATATTCGTACATCTGGCAGGTGTTCCAGGTACCAAAAATGTCATGACCTGCCAACTTAGCGCGTGCGTAGTCCGTATACTGCAGGCCATCCGTAGAAAAGTTACAAGTTGCTCTCAGATATGTAGAGTGATTAGCAAGATACTGCATCTGTGATAAGGATAGTCGGAACTCGTTCCAATTTACTTCCCCCTCTTCAATATCAATCTCAAGGTTTTTGCCAAACCCTGCATAATTGAAGGTATTTCTCTTGGAAAAGGAAAACGATTGTATTAACGTCCATACAAAGCCAGGTTCAGACTGCAAGTCACAGTAAACAGAAAACCGTTCATTGTCTGAATTTGAGATGTCGTATTTTCCTGATGTCGAGGCACCGTTCTCAGATATGTCTTTGCAGCTTCTCGGATGTTTCATCTTCTTCTCACACCGCTGACCAGAGTATGTGTTAGGACAGGTACAGTTAAACCTGGTGCTGTGAGTGTCACAAATCTCCTGACATACCCCTCCATTGAGACAAGGATTGGTGCGGCAGCATCTGTTGATGCAATGATGCTTCTCGGGTGCGTATCTGTCTCCACCCTACAGCAAGATTAAAATAATCTTTTAGCTCACCATGCTCATCGAATTGGGTTGGCATGTACTTTTGAGCAACCATCGACAAATCTCACCGGAATCGGATCGAATTGATAACAAACAGTGCGAGCAAAGTACGTATGCGTGCAACACATAGCGGGGTGCCAGAATGGAGATGAAATGTCCCTCGAAATTAGATCTGTAATGCAGTAATACAGCAATGGTTAAGTCAGTGATGTCTTTAAGAAATTTGTAGTGGCTTCTCTTCTGCCGTTCCCTTCGCATTACAACATGGCCGTTAAGGAAAAAGTTTGCGAGAGAGAGAATGGACCCAATCTTCTCTCAGTCAAATCAGTTTGTTTTAGTTTTGTCTAGACCAATCATATCACAGACAAAACAGTGTGCACAAAATTGTCTTTGGCCCGGACTGACATATAACACACCTCTTTTTTAAGGAGTACCAGAAAACTTGATCATGTGGGAATATTTATTTTATTTACGAAAGTTGATAAATAAATGAATAAGGAATTAAATGAACAGTGTATCTCACCTTCACCGTGTAGCTCCTCACCAAATCATAATAATTTCCTCCTTGCATCCATTTCATCGCCGCTGGCTCCATGTCTTTATTAGCAACGTTAAGTTCGCAGTTATTTTCTTTGGAGCGAGGGAAATAGTTCATAGATACACACAGGCAGTCATCTTTGCACTTCAAGTGACACTGGATGGCATTGGGCACTGTTAATCTTTGAAACACGTGACCCTTAAGAATGTGATTATGGACGACATCTTCATCGATAGCAAACTTGAAGTTTTGACAATTTACCGCTTTCTTTGCCACAGAGGAGAGTGTCAAATTGAATACAAACAGCATGACTTGGAGGTATTGTACGATGCCCATAGCAATGGCACTATTAATATGAAGAAAGAAGAAGATACATGATTATTACCTCTGACAAGCATGGGGTAATCTGGAACGAAATGAATCGATATTTCGGTCTCTTTCTTAAAAGCGACCTCCATTGATAAAAATTCATGATATCAAACATTTGCTCATTTGTGGAAAATGCATGGATGCATTTTTCTGATTAACTATGAAATTGTTTCCCTTAAAGCGTTAACCATAATATATTTTTTTTTTAATTGCAACGGAAAGAAAATAATCGTTAGCAAAAAAATTGCCAAATTTTGGTCGTTAGCCGTAAGAGCCATTACCATATTAGACCTTCTTCTGATTCAGTAAACGTTTTGGAAGACAGAAAAGAGTGTATTCGTCTCGCTGTGAAGTCGATCTTCACTACAGAATCACCTATTTGCGGAATTTCGAAAAGAAGACTAGGCAAACATTCAAGCCCAAACGAAATTGCTCCTCGATGGTTTCTGCAAGGAATACTCCACAAATCAAGGTTGAAGTACCCGCAGCCACCACAATCTTTACTTTCCATGAATCGAGTAAACATTTTAAAAGATAAAAAGATCTGTCAAATGTAAAATTCTTCAGTTTATTTTAATAACTTTCGATTCTAACTCGTCACATTAACTAGTTTTGGTCTCACTTTTTATAACCAACGAAACAGGTATTTGACAAGGGAAAAATTAGCATAACACGTCACGCAATACATCAGGTTGATTTTGATGGCCGCAGGGAAATGTTGAGTTTGTCACTCAAAACCGCTGTGTTCCGTAACAGCGTTTAATCATTTATGATGGAAACAAATTTGCAGAAAGGAGGGCCAGTTCATCCTGTTCCTTATGCAAATCTCGGGAGAAACTGCAAGAATTCCTTCAAAGTACATGGGCTTTGGCTTGTGGCAACGCAAAAAAAAGAGAATTGGATAACAACTACACTATTCTGGAAACATGTGTCTTAAACCCTTTTCATGGGCAAAAAAGAAAAGAAAAACTTTTTTTTCCGACGGGAAGTCGAGAGGACTGCTCTTAGCGAGAGTGGCACCTTACAAAGATGCCCGTGTGGAGGCCGTTAACAAATTAAAAAGAAAAAAGATCTGCGTATGACTTTTCTACGGTGTGCGGTGATCTGAAGCATAAAAAAAATTAATAAAAGTTGGAGTCCCGTGACAACTGACAACATATATAAAAACTACTTACCAAAAGAAACTCAGTGACATTGAATTAGACATTCAATACTGGACTAATGTTTAGACCATTGTGATCTTTCGCCATAATGTATATAACATGCGATAAACAAATAGAACCTTTTCGCAAATACCAGATGCTTCAGATGTGCGCGAAAACTCACACATAAATGACATTCAACAAAAACACTAAAGTTCTGTCTCCAAATTTTTCCACCCATTTTATTGCGAAAAGTTGCGTAAAATATATCGATTTTTAAGATAGAAAGCCATGTGATATAAGAAAGTTTTCAAGCCGGCATATGTGTTATGAACGATGTCTGATGAATCACACTTAAACCTAGATGTAAACATGAATTGGTTAGATAATGTTTCTTTCCAAAACAATTTATTGTTGATATGATTTCTCCAGTCTGGTAACTGCCAACGGAAAATTCATAATAATTATAGCTAAGAGTTAGAGTGCACTTCGGGATTAGGGAGTGACTTGAATAAATTTAGCTTCAAATCCCTTTCCACACTTTACATGGCGTCTCACGGTTTTCCTTGAGAAGAATTATGGGGAAGAAAATGATGCTTGCACCTTGCACCTTGCACAGCATTTTCTGTAAAATCACTCTACTAATTTAATAGATAAACCGTGATATTATTTTCATCTTAAGATTTCTCCCTTTTATAATATACCTTGAGTGTACTTGTATTTGGTTTGGTGACCTAAAGCTTTCTACTCCGCCGTTGTTAAAGTCCTGTGAAAATTTTCCTACATAAACTGGTCATTCGGCTGGCATTGGATGCTTAAACGCAAACAGTTATATTAACGTTTTTATCTAGATTAAAAAAAGATTTTATTTTGTTGAGCTGGCTGTCCAAATAGGAATTATCTCAACTTACCTCCTCTTTCCGGCCTCCTCTGCCTTTTCCAATTTTGTCTTTGCTCCTCGATACGCGGTGAAGACTTTCACCTTTTTATCACTGAATACAATTAAACTTCATAATTAGAAACGGAAGAGAGCATAAACAAAGAATGGAGGTTGCCATCACCAAAATAAAGATACTTACAGCTGGGTGCCAAAAGTTATTGTCCCCCTATTAAAAGGAAAAAATTTCGTACGTTTCCACAAAGGAATTAATTTTGCTACTGTTAAATAGCTTGAAAAAGGCAGGTGAAAATTTTACATGAATTATCAATGATGGTCCATCCGGCTCCTGCTTTTTAATTTTGGCTGAACGCTGATAGAGGGGCTCACAAATAAAATTTCTTAACTTTAAAAATTTAAATTTAAATCTCTTAACTTTAAGAAGTAATATTGTTCTTTACGCTCCTATAAGCATCACTCTTCTAACGTTTGGCTCAAAGAAACAAAAGACTGCTATGAATTCTATGATTATCTCGCGCGTGTTTATCAAGGTTTGTCAATTATTAAAGACTAACTATTTATACCTCTGAAAGGACCTCGATCTCATACCCCTCTATTCCGATAACGGCTACAACTCTGGGGGAAGATCTTGCCTTTCTGGAAAACATAGTCTATTTTCTTTACGGGTTGATATATGAACACAAAGTTCACGAGTTTTTTGACCTTGCCCTTGGTTTTAAATTCAAGTTTAATAGAGTTCCGACTCCCTCCTTGGCTTTTATAATTCTGACCGTTTATTCAAAGTGTTTTTAAGAATAAAAATGTGGCTAAACGAAGATGTTGTTTCTTTCAGTAGACATGTGTACTTTGTCATAAGGGTTTAGAATTGTTACGAGACGTTTTCAAACGAATCGACTTTCAGTAACTTTGAAGGCAAATATCTTTCTCAAAATGAAGTGGAACTTTGTATTCGAAACATTTTATTTGATTAATTTTTATTGCTGAGTTGCAAGCGTTCCCCTACGACCGAAAAGTTAATTCAGGATACGGACAAAAAGCTTGCTTAAATATGAGTGAACTGTAAATACGAGCCTGTTTTGAATGGTTATGTGTCTTTTTGTGCCCATTGTACAACAAATAGAGGCTGATATTTGGATCAGAAAATGTAGGGGTACACTTTCAGGTTGTTTAATGACACGAATAATTTTCATTTTCTTTTTTTCTGAGTCTTTAAAGGAGAAGGTGTTATTAATTTTTTATTAGCCTTTCCACGGCTTAAAGATTTTTAAATAATTTGGAATTTTTTGTTTTCAATTTGTTTTCTCGAGTTTGTTCGACAATTCACTGCTTGCCTCTAAATCTCTCTTTTCCCTTTTCTTTCGTCCGTGAGAAAGCGCGAGTCTCGAACTCGAGTCTGCCTGAGGTAAGAAAAAAATTTGAATTGAGAAATGATAAGCGAGAATTTCGTATGCGGCTATGCTACTTGGAATATGAAATTATATTTTCATATCTTTTTTACCTAACAGTAACTTATGACATAGATCCTCTAACCTTTCGCGAAATGTCAGCCGTAGAATGATTACGCCGTTGCAATGCAGTCGCGACACCAAATTGTCACAAGACTTTGAAAACTCCTCACCTGGTTAAAGCGAAACTTTTATGCGCTGATAATTACTTTCTCCTTATTAATGCATGAATAGGAACGTTCGAGATCTGTAGTTTATGATAATTATTGTAATTCAAAAAAATGTTCTGTTAGCTCGGATTAAAACAGTCAGACGTTTCTCTTAAAACGTCTCAATCTACATCACTTTTTTCAGTGGACACCGCCCTGTAATTAAGCCTGAGTCACACAATTTGGCATTTTAGTAATTAGAGCATGTCTTGAAATGAACTATTGTTTTTAGGTGAACGAAATGGAAATAACACTAAAACGCTGTTTGTAGGCAGTTCACAAGCCAATGACGGAATATGCATATCTAGCATGAGCTGACTATTTAAGTCACATCTCAGACTTCATTCATTTACTCGTTCTTTCTTTAACTCAATTTGTCGTTGGGCGCACGCAATTTTATGAGCCTTTTATGAAAAAGCGTAGTAAGCTAATAAAACTTTAATATTGCTGTAAGGTGGAGACAAATACAACAAGGCTGAGAGACTCAATCTATTTTTCATAGATGTTGAAAAGAATTTAGCCGAAAGGTTTCCAAGTGCTTGCAATCTGCACTTGGACCTGACGGTTTTTTTGCTGGTAGCCTGCCTATTGCAGGCTCTTCGGCTGCAGCTGGGCTCTCTACTGTGTTCAAGCACTGTTCAACTACTATTAGCTCCCCTACGTTGTCCAAAATGGCAAAGATTAATGCAATCTTTTAAAAAAGCCACAAAATGGAAGTTTCAAATAACAGACCCATATCTCTTCTATCCATCCAAGTAAGCTTCTCGAAAGCTAGGTGTGTCACATTATCGATGAACATCTTGCTGATTGCAAAACACTTTGATACATTTTTTAATTGTTTTCCTTAAAGCATTAACCGTAACATTTATCTTAATTGCAACGAAAAGAAAATAATCGTTCGCAGTAAAATTACCAAAATTTTAGCCGTTAGCCGTAAGAGTCGTTACCATATTAAGACCTTCTTCTGAGTCAGTAAGCGTTTTGAATGACAGTAAAGAGTTTATTGGTCTCGCTGTGAAGTCGATCTTCATTACAGAACCATTTAGTTGCGGAATTTCGAATTTTCGAATTTCGAAAAGAAGATTAGGCAAACATTCGAAGGAAATTGCTCCTCGACGGTTTCTGTTAGGAATGCTCTACAAAGGAGCCGTAAACGTTCTTTGCAGTTTAGCCTAGGCTGAACACAGTTTACAAATAACTGATTGTCAGCTCAAATGCTAAGCTGATTTCTCTCATTGCCCAGGTTGCAATGGAGGGAGATATATTGGCAAATGGAACTGATGTTACAGTTAGCTGAATGCAAAGCTAAATGTCGAAGTATATCAAATCTCAGTGAAACAGCCGCTGCAAATTTATCAAAAACTGACGTTCATGTATCAAATCGCCCAAGTTTGAGGAGTGTTTCTTGAAACGTAAAACTTTCCGTGTGTGTCCTTTATTTAAAAAGAAAAGCGTTTTGAAGATATGAGAGATCTCAGAACGTTTTGTGTTAGAAAGCCAAAAAAGGAAAACTCTACCCACCATCAGTTATTAAAAGATCCTCTTTCAGTGATGCACTTATGAGTCTTTGCACTCTACAAAATCAACTCTAAGAACGATTTGGAATGTATTATTCACGCTTTAATATTTAAAGACGATCGCATTTTTTCTATTTACCATAAGAGTAAGCTTTCTTTCCATCGATGAATGAAAATATCTCAAGTTTCACCACACCTATAAATTTTGCAAACATATGGTTGGTTTCTTTTCCAGCCTTAAGAAAAGGAATAGAGTACAAACCATTCGGCTAAAAAACTTTGGTCTTATGTTGTATCCGTAGACTGGAAAACACATAAGTTCTGTCTGTGGAGCCAGTTAGTAATTATTCACCGAAGTGGGGATGAATAGGGGTGGACATTATCTCTATTATTTACATCGACACTCAGGGAAATGAATGTTTTGGTAGTTCCCAGACAGAGGCCAACAAATGTATTTACCGCGGGCAATAAACGATAAGCCTTGACTGTGCTCTGTCCTGTTATAAAGCATACGGGAAGCGGCTAGAGCACGAAAGAAGTGTAGGGAGAAACGCGAGACGTAGTCCAGCGTTTCCCCTCGCTTCTTGAGTGCTCTAGCCGCTTCCTAAGTGCTTTACAACAGAACAGAACACAGCCAAGGCTTCTCTATTTTTTTTTATTTTTATAATAAATCATCCCTTAAATTCCCCAAGCATTACTTTTAATTTTAAAAACAAACTTTATTTCCGAAGCGAACAACAATTTCGTCAGCCTGCTCTATACTTTCATAAATCAAGCAAAAATAAGCCAATCAGAATCCCTGTTCAATGGTTCAATTAATCTGATTATCTGTACAAGACTAAAGCTGCCAAAAATGTAAAACCACGAAAGTTAAAAAACCTTCAAAGTTCACATTCTGCGATAGTTTACAGACTTAAATAGTTCGGCAGGTCGAATTTAACACTTTTGTCGGAAGGTTTTTTTAGTCTCTAATACAGAATCTGAACGTGAAATGTTCAGTGAACTTCAGCCAAATTGTGGCTCATAAAAACACGTAAGTTTTTCACATGACAAATAGAAAACAAAGTGTTCAAGGCAAATTTTTTATGAATGAATGACAGCCGAATTCACCGGAACATGAAGATCGCTTGGGATGATGTGGCCTTCTACTCAACGCATCGGAAAGGATATCAGAGCAAGCCCTGATTTTTTTTCACTCGAAGGACGGCCGATGTAGTTTCTGAGGCATGATTCACTGCGATGTCCGGAGATCGCCATGACGAGCTAGCCGCGATGGACTCAGAATGATCACATTCGCTCTGACACCGTCTTGATTAGTATGAATTTTAACAGCTAGGCCAGTTTGGTTATATTTTTCATCATTCCTGTTTTGTTCTGTTTTGTTTTTGAACACAAAACTTTATATACTATACAAGTGATAGCTGTGTTTGATTTTTGTTGCCGTACGTAAGCTCGCAATCTAACTGCGTGAAAACCTTTAAAACTCGGACTGTCCATATTGTTTTCTCTTTGAGGATTTTCGTCTCTGCTCCCATTTCAATAACGTAAATTACGGTGCCTGGCATGTTTACAAACCTTGGTTGGGTTTGTCTGTTGCTACTTAGCGGCTCGCTTGTTCCGAAATTTCACTTTCAATTATCGTAAAAAAGCTAGAGAGAGGTCCCGGAAAAGGTTGGACATAGTACAATTTGGCGGATGGCGTGATAGCTTTAGCTCAGCTCTATGCTCTATACTCTCTTATAAAATGTTCAGAGAAATAGGCGCGCCGTGATTGGTCAGAACGATTTCATTATATTTCCATAATGCACGCGCCTTACGTCACACGAGTGTACTGTTGAGATATAATGCACACAGCCTAAGTCATCGTTACGTGCGCGCGCAATTTACGACACATTTTAGTATAGGCAATCATATGATTTCGAGTTCAATTCGGAATAAATAAGCAGTTGTAAATTTTTTACGAGACCAGCAAAATTGTGGTCTTTGAAAAATTTACAAGTGCTTGTTTACTCCAAATCGCACGACAAAAATCATGTGATTACGTATTAATTGAAAAAATACGAGATAGCTTATGATAATTATGCAGAAGTGAGGCGCGCACATGAAATGCAAAAATAATTCCTTCAAACCCTGTAAGTGACATTGTGCGTTCGGTCAAAAGAACCACTTACGATCAAAACAATAATATAAAATGATATTTTTACATCTTAAGGCCCAAAAAAGTTCAAAGTGCGGCTAAACAATTCAAGGAGTTGTTCAGTCTGGTTTGTTACTTCTTTGCACTGAATTAACCCTCTTCTGCATTGAATTACCTGAAAACTGCATTTATCTTAACCAATCAAAACTGCCTACTTTTTTAATGTATCTTATTTTAATAGAAATAAAAAAAACTTGTTCCTCGAGCATTGTTGAGTTCTACAAGCACTTGAAAATTTTTAAAAACACTCCAAAAGTGCGAGAAGTACTCGCCTTCGGCTCGTGTTTCTCCGCACTTCTCTCGTGTTCTTAAAAATTTCCTGCGTGCTCATACAACTCAACAATGTATTTGGCGCGTTTTTTTATTTCTTTAATAGAGCACGCTCTTTCAACCAATGACAGCGCGCGATATATCCGAACTTTATTATAATAATGTGTAATGTTCTGAAACTTTTTAATTTTAAAAATAAGTTATAAAAAAGCGTCGATTTTTTGACGCGTTACGTTGAAAAGCTACGTGCATAAGAGCTTGAAAGCAAGGAGCAGGAGTTAACCGTAGCCTGTTTTGCTTGGTTTTCATAGTAGGAATTCCACTTTTGACAGAGTAGATCTCTTCAGGATATTCGTCTGCCTAGTAAATTGAATGAAATAGACTTCACAACGTAAGTTTACTAAGAGAAAGAGAGGGCATTTTTATTATTTAACCCTTTTTTCAAATCCTTCGACCAGGTACATAGTGGACTCGTTCTCTTGACAATAGATACAACGTGAGCCGTTTTCGACTCCAAAGATGTAAAGATTTCTTTGTGCAAATATATGAAAGTGGACTTCTATCATCCTACTGACTCCTGAGATGTATTTAAAAGGCTGGAGAAGAGATCGGTTTTCGAGTCATTTAACTGCAAATGTGTCTTTCACTCTCAATACAAATATCAATATAGTATCTGAGAGTATGTAAATTGATGAAACAGCATTTAGGCGATTAAACAAAATGTGATGCTTCCCCTTCCTATAGCTATCAAGTCGTCTACAAACAAACTTAGTGCAACTTTGCAATTTAGTCTTCATCTAAAGCTATGTAACTTAGTTGCATAGCAATTAAGACCCCAGTTTTTTTTTGGTTGTTCTAACTCCTGAAGATGATATATTTCAATTTTGTAGGATTTTTAATTTAATTTAGGATCATGTTAAATCAATTGCGTGTGTATGTTACCGATATAAGTTTATATAAAGGTTCGTAAGGCGTATTTGAACATATTCGTATGATAGCTGACGCATACAAGTCATGAAATATTACTTAACTACCAATACGGCGCAATTTTGTTCCTGTTTTCAAAAGGGAGCCAAGATTGCATTAGTTTTGCATTTTGGTGTAGAAAACTCGGTCTAATCTCCTACCTATGCAATGCAAAGCTAAAAACAATGACAGATTACAACGGTTTGCTTATTTCTCTTTTAATTCTTTAGAGCTAATGTCAGCATGCATCAAACAAACAGCGGCAAGTCACTCATTTGTTTTCACTCCTACTTTCATAGTTTGTAGCCCATATGTTCTAATAATTGTGGTGTAGTGTTTTTGTAAAAATTTATTTTAGTTTTCGAGAAATAACTTTTTTCGTTCGACCGCTTAAATATGCAAATTTTCACAGTGAATATTACCCGAGTTGTGACCTCATGTGACAAATGTATTAGACCAACGGTATTTCTGTGAACATAATCCTTTGTTTTATCATCTAAACTTAATCCCCTGTCGTTATTGAAGCTGGAAAAGAAATATTTATTTTTTGGTGAATATTTTTGTCCGACATACTTTTCCTATGTCGAAAAGTAGCATCAAAACAAAGACAGTTTTAACAATGACCGATATGACAAAATCCACTGAGCTTCAAGCTTAAATAAGACAAAAGGATGGTTATAAAGTTACTGTAAAAATTTCCTTGTGTATTTGTGTTGTTCTATCTTGAGCCGAACTCGAAGTCCGGCAGAATTTACTTGATAGCGACTATGAAATATACATGGTGCACTTACTTGTCGCCACCGTTAACTGGCATAAATCACTACAATTTGCAAAAAAATCTAACATAACACTCTTACCCTATTTACTTATGATCTTATTAGCTGTTTCGATGATCACGTTAACTATGCTCTACCACATTCTAGCCAGGT
>NC_089318.1:7319848-7324848 GCF_036669915.1 Pocillopora verrucosa | reverse complement strand
AAACTGCACACTTCATGTTATGGATGCACCGACGAGCACCAAATATACATTCAGTAATTTGTTATATATTTAAACTTTTCCGGAAACAGTCACATGGCAAAAACATGCTGTTGTATTTGGCGCGTGGGTAACAAGCGCCCAATTGTATCCCGGTCGGGATACATTTGAATTTGATCAGGGGCACGTGACCAAGAATTAACCAATTACAGTTCTCGTTTTGTTGAATGAAAGTCCAGGTAAAGGATTCTTAGTATGGTAACTCCCTTAGGATATTGGTAGGCCTTTCACGCGCACTATTTTGTGATAAAAATTTAAGTGAAAAGAAAAACTAAGACAATTCTATCAACAACTAATGATTCTATCTCTCACCTTCACCGTGTAGCCTCTCACCAAGTCAAAATAATATCCTCCTTGACTCCATTTCATCGCCGCTGGCTCCATGTCTTTGTTAGCGTCGTTGAGCTCACAGTTATTTTCTTTAGACAGAGGGAAATAATTCATGAATACACACAGGCAGTCATCTTTGCACTTCAAGTGACACTGGGTGGCGCTGTGGACTGTCAATCTTTGAAACACGTGACCCTCAAGAATGTGATTATAGACGACATGCTCATCGATAACAAACTTGAAGTTTTGACAATTTACTGTTGGCTGCGTCTCTTTGGTGTGAGTGAGCTGAGATACCAACAACATCGCATGTAGATAGCGAAGAACACTCATGATGGACCTTAAAAACGTACAAATAAAATGGTTATCTTAATTCCATAATTATACCAAGGCATTTAAAATTTAGTTAGTAGCAATCGGAGTCTACTTAGAAAAAAGGCAAAAAATCGTGAATAGGTACGTGATCGTACCATGGTGTAAACGCGACTCGACCTCAGGTTACGATCAAGATCTTAACTAGCGTTTTAAAATGTTTCCTTCTTTTGACGCAAAAGTGATTACGTAATGCTTATTAAGAAATGGACCATTGTTCTCCAGGATCGAATATCTCGATGACAGATTAAATGACTAATATAAAAAATTGGCCGAGATTGAAATGAGAATCTGAGGTACAGTGCGCATGGCGCACCAGATATATTTTGCTGTGTTGATGGTACAAAAAAGGGACTTATCGAATAAGTCATGACGCATGAGTTTTGTTCAATCAACGGAGTAGAAACAAATTGCATGTTGTCTCTTCCCTCCAGTAGTTCAGTAACAAACTTTTAGTTTTAACTGAGAACTATCTCACTGCACTAACCTTAAAATGTCCATTGTTTTATGGCTTCAGTAAAATCTTTCGAGAAAGATTTGCGGGCGAACAGATGTTGTTGAAACTATATGTATATCCAGTAATATCGATGCACCTCTATACTTGAAGAATAATATAAAAACACGATAATGAATCAATTAAGATCATTGGCTCTGTTTAAGACCTTACCTTGAAGTCATCCGAAATAAACAATGGATAAGATATTGCAATTCTGTTGACACAGAATTCAACGGAGAGTATTTCACAACTAAAAATTTGCATCAAATGAATGAAATCCGTCACAGTTACAGAGTTAGCTTTCTTTTGACTCATATTAACAACGTTTGTTTTTCCGAAGTCGTTAACCACGCACCAGGACCACTACAGCAAGCCATGAAAAAAAAGGTCGGTGGAACAAAGGTTATTTGTGGCCATCCACTGTTTCCTAATTAGGTAGAAATGAGAACTGTCCAACATTAAAGAAACAATTTAAACTACCAGTGACCTCCTGAGCTTAAACATACCGCGAGAACACTAATTGATACCGACAACAATAACTAAGACGGCAGTAATGGCGTAAGTTCAAAAAGACATAGCTGAAACTAAAACTACCGTCACACCATCGCACAGCTGGTTTGCATACTTAACGAAAAAAGCTAAACTATGTTAGTTTAAAATCGCGATCATTTTTCTTCATTACAAATTTATTCTTCGTAGGGTATCGATAACCAAAGCAATCTTTCTTCGATTTCGAGTTTGTTTCCATACAAATTATATTTTTCTCATCCGACCCCATCAGACTCCATGCGTCAGTATGTACTTCATCATTTGACCGGCAAGACCACGACAAAAAAAAAAATTCTACAGGAAAGTCTATGACTTTATTTATTCGAGTCTTACAATTCATTAAAAAAGCGACTTCTTTCAATATTTCTACTTTGTTTTCTCATTTCCAACGTTAAAAGTAATGTTCTTGGAAAATGTGGCAGAATCATGCGACTGCATGGTGAAAGGCTATTCGGGAGTTTAAGATTTCACAACGGCGACGTGTGGTAAGATGTTGCTGAAAAAAACGTTATTTATTTCCACTAAGTTTCTTACCAATTCTCGATGTGTTAACCGTTTCTGATGGTACGACATCTTAACTTCGGCATAACATGGGAATGTGGTGACAAGTTCAAAGTAAAAAAAGGTGACTAAATTGCCGTGGAAGTAACCTTGTTGAGAGAAGGTATTAGTTGGGGATTTGGACGGCTGAGAAATGTACAAAGTTTTAAAACGCACGGGTTTCGCTATTCGTTCTCGCTTTCGTCGCCGTCGTGGTTTTTTCTAAAAAGGCCCTTAAGATCCGAGGACGGCAAGGTCGTGAACTTGGGGGAATGGGGAGAGGTCGCCGTCGTAAAGCGCGAAAAATAACCCTAAGAACACTCGTAGAAGATGCAGTCAGCTCCACAACAGGCAATTCTCCTTCTTTCCACTTCTGAACGCGATAATTTTTTTCACGCAAATATGCAATTGTGTCACCTCCACTTCTACTGCTTTTTTTGCTTTGGTTTCACTTCTTCCTCCTCTTCATTCCGCTGCCTTTCCTGTGTTCCGCTCAGGTTTTCTACAGCCTCTGTTTCTCATTTCCGCTGCTTTTGCGTTGTCAGTTTTCTTCTTATCGTTTTCTACGGTGTCTTCAGCTGCAGCTGCGGCTATTTCTTCCAGAGCCTATTCCAACCTACTCAAATAACATTCAATTTCACTTGCCTTCTCTTCTTCTTTCATCTTTGTTTTAAATTTCTCGCTCAGCAGTATGTTTCTTTCTCTAACAGCAAGCTCACTGACTTTGAATCTGAAAAACTATAATAATGTTTAGCTTCAGTGATTTTTTCCTTAAACAAACTCGGGTAAATTATCCAGATTAAATTCCTTGTTTAGTTTTAATACTCATTACGAATATGAACTGAAAACAACTTACTGGACTGTCTTATTTGAACTCGTCTCCATTTCAGCCTATTTGAGTCACGAACTTTTGAAGCTGTTTAGAAGGAGAAAGAAACTTCAGTCAGTTTTCGTCTTTGAATGAGTTCTACAACCATTTACATTTGTCACAAGTTAGGAAAAATGTTGACAGTTCATTATATATTGAAAATATACGATAAGTTCATTTGAAATGACCTTAAAGTAAAAGAAACTTACTTACGTTTTAGACAAAAGACAAACACTTCGTTTTGACGCACAGACAACACAGCTACGGTGGAAAACTTCGCGCACCGGCTACCAGAAATGCACCAGCAAATATTTTAAGCTTCCGCTCGCCGTCCTCCCTAAAGTCCCTATTTGTGGATCGGTTTACGTCAATCTGTCGGGCCCTACATTAATTGAAGTTTTCAGCCAATTCAGAGGCTTTCATCCACCATTTCGCCATTATCGATGACTAACACGTCAATGTTGCGTGCGTTTGAACTGGATTCCAGATAATTCTGGGCATTTTAATCGGCCACCCACGCATGTACAATGTAGCCATTCAGAGTATGGAGTTACCGTGTTTTTGAACCGAAATCTGGCAGCTCTTGTTCAATAGAGAACAATACGAGTCAGAATAGGATTATGATTTTGCATGTTCACCCCCAACTATCTCGAATACCTTGAGATTATTCCATAGAAAGTGCGTGCGAACGAGTTTTATTCACGGGTTGCGATACACCACAAAAAAAATGAACAGGTGAGCGCAGCGAATGAATAAGCATTTGTGATGCATCGCACTTTCCATGATATGAAGTTTTTATTTCATTCATACTTAGATTTTTTCTCATTGAACAAAAAATATCAAAGATTGAAAGTAGACGACTTTTCAACGACGAATGTGAAAGAAGACGATTTTATCGAGCTTTTGACTTTTAAAATGTAATAGTGTTATCTATGGAACATGACTTGAATAGTGAAAGTCAAGGTAAAAAACGTTAACTTTGTAGAGAGACCGCCTAAAAACGCAAAATTTAAATATTAAGATATGGATGCTGAGTATTTAAGGTTGCCTACGACGTAGCTCTTGTGTTTGTATCATTCCTCTTTGATAAAGAGTCAGTGTAACCATCTGAAATATTTAACGTTTAGTTCAAGTTCAACTCCTGAGGAGGACCACATTTGAAAGCATACATATGATGTCATTGTTTGTTCTTAGCCTTGCTCTGATGGTTTCTCAGAGTGGTATTTTGTAGGCTGAGTTTCCTTTTCTAAAGAAGAAAATGAATCCACCAAAAGTCAAAATCATATTTAGCTCAACACCTGTGCTGGGTTGTGGAAGCAGGCGAAGACGAGCAGTGGTGATCCTGATTGCTATCGTTGCAGCCATACTCCCCGAAATTGTCTTCCTTGTCGATGAGTCCTCCTTCTCCTCCATCAAATTCACATCCCCTCTCAATGCTATCACAGACCCTTATGTGCCAGGATGCCTCCTCTGACTTTTCCAATTTTTACTTTGCTCTTCAAAACGAGGCAAATACTTCCACCTTTATATCACTCAAAACAATTAAACTAGAAGAGACCAGAAACAATGAAAAGAGCTCGCCATGAGGTGTTTTTCATCGAGAAAGATCGACACTTACAGTTGGATGTCAAAGCTTGTTGTCTCCACAATTAGAAGGAAAAAAATTGACCACGGTATTTCCGTATGTTTCCAAGGAGAGTTGAGTGTGATTCATTTGAATAGTCCTTTTTTTTCTTTTAGTACTCCTCAGAAGTGTCTTAATAGCAAAAAAAAAAGGAGTTTAACTTT
>NC_089318.1:7302348-7312348 GCF_036669915.1 Pocillopora verrucosa | reverse complement strand
TTAAGGAGTACCAGAAAACTTGATCATGTGGGAATATTTATTTTATTTACGAAAGTTGATAAATAAATGAATGAGGAATTAAATGAACAGTGTATCTCACCTTCACCGTGTAGCTCCTCACCAAATCGTAATAATTTCCTCCTTGCATCCATTTCATCGCCGCTGGCTCCATGTCTTTATTAGCAACGTTAAGTTCGCAGTTATTTTCTTTGCAGCGAGGGAAATAGTTCATAGATACACACAGGCAGTCATCTTTGCACTTCAAGTGACACTGGATGGCATTGGGCACTGTTAATCTTTGAAACACGTGACCCTTAAGAATGTGATTATGGACGACATCTTCATCGATAGCAAACTTGAAGTTTTGACAATTTACCGCTTTCTTTGCCACAGAGGAGAGTGTCAAATTGAATACAAACAGCATGACTTGGAGGTATTGTACGATGCCCATAGCAATGGCACTGTTAATATGAAGAAAGAAGAAGATACATGATTATTACCTCTGACAAGCATGGGGTAATCTGGAACGAAATGAATCGATATTTCGGTCTCTTTCTTAAAAGCGACCTCCATTGATAAAAATTCATGATATCAAACATTTGCTCATTAGTGGAAAATGCATGGATGCATTTTTCTGATTAACTATGAAATTGTTTCCCTTAAAGCGTTAACCATAATATATATTTTTTTTAATTGCAACGGAAAGAAAATAATCGTTAGCAAAAAAATTGCCAAATTTTGGTCGTTAGCCGTAAGAGCCATTACCATATTAGACCTTCTTCCGATTTAGTAAACGTTTTGGAAGACAGAGAAGAGTGTATTCGTCTCGCTGTGAAGTCGATTTTCACTACAGAATCACCTATTTGCGGAATTTCGAAAAGAAGACTAGGCAAACATTCAAGCCCAAACGAAATTGCTCCTCGATGGTTTCTGCAAGGAATACTCCACAAAAGGAAAGTTGCGTAAAATATATCGATTTTTAAGATAGAAAGCCATGTGATATAAGAAAGTTTTCAAGCCGGCATATACGTTATGAACGATGTCTGATGAATCACACTTAAACCTAGATGTAAACATGAATTGGTTAGATAATGTTTCTTTCCAAAACAATTTATTGTTGATATGATTTCTCCAGTCTGGTAACTGCCAACGGAAAATTCATAATAATTATAGCTAAGAGTTAGAGTGCACTTCGGGATTAGGGAGTGACTTGAGTAAATTTAGCTTCAAGTCCCTTTCCACACTTTACATGGCGTCTCACGGTTTTCCTTGAGAAGAATTATGGGGAAGAAAATGATGCTTGCACCTTGCACCTTGCACAGCATTTTCTGTAAAATCACTCTACTAATTTAATAGATAAACCGTGATATTATTTTCATCTTAAGATTTCTCCCTTTTATAATATACCTTGAGTGTACTTGTATTTGGTTTGGTGACCTAAAGCTTTCTACTCCGCCGTTGTTAAAGTCCTGTGAAAATTTTCCTACATAAACTAGTCATTCGGCTGGCATTGGATGCTTAAACGCAAACAGTTATATTAACGTTTTTATCTAGATTAAAAACAGATTTTATCTTGTTGAGCTGGCTGTCCAAATAGGAATTATCTCAACTTACCTCCTCTTTCCGGCCTCCTCTGCCTTTTCCAATTTTGGCTTTGCTCCTCGATACGCGGTGAAGACTTTCACCTTTTTATCACTGAATACAATTAAACTTCATAATTAGAAACGGAAGAGAGCATAAACAAAGAATGGAGGTTGCCATCACCAAAATAAAGATAGTTACAGCTGGGTGCCAAAAGTTATTGTCCCACTATTAAAAGGAAAAAATTTTGTACGTTTCCACAAAGGAATTAATTTTGCTACTGTTAAATAGCTTGAAAAAGGCAGGTGAAAATTTTACATGAATTATCAATGATGGTCCATCCGGCTCCTGCTTTTTAATTTTGGCTGAACGCTGATAGAGGGGCTCACAAATAAAATTTCTTAACTTTAAAAATTTAAATTTAAATCTCTTAACTTTAAGAAGTAATATTGTTCTTTACGCTCCTATAAGCATCACTCTTCTAACGTTTGGCTCAAAGAAACAAAAGACTGCTAGGAATTCTATGATTATCTCGCGCGTGTTTATCAAGGTTTGTCAATTATTAAAGACTAACTATTTATACCTCTGAAAGGACCTCGATCCCATACCCCTCTATTCCGATAACGGCTACAACTCTGGGGGAAGATCTTGCCTTTCTGAAAAACATAGTCTATTTTCTTTACGGGTTGATATATGAACACAAAGTTCACGAGTTTTTTGACCTCCTTCCCCTTGGTTTTAAATTCAAGTTTAATAGAGTTCCGACTCCCTTCTGGGCTTTTATAATTCTGACCGTTTATTCAAAGTGTTTTTAAGAATAAAAATGTGGCTAAACGAAGATGTTGTTTCTTTCAGTAGACATGTGTACTTTGTCATAAGGTTTTAGAATTGTTACGGGACGTTTTCAAACTAATCGACTTTCAGTAACTTTGAAGGCAAATATCTTTCTCAAAATGAAGTGGAACTTTGTATTCGAAACATTTTATTTGATTAATGTTTATTGCTGAGTTGCAAGCGTTCCCCTACGACCGAAAAGTTAATTCGGGATACGGAAAAAAAAGTTTGCTTAAATATGAGTGAACTGTAAATACGAGCCTGTTTTGAAAGGTTATGTGTCTTTTTGTGCCCATTGTACAACAAATATAGGCTGATATTTGGATCAGAAAATGTAGGGGTACACTTTCAGGTTGTTTAATGGCACGAATAATTTTCATTTTCTTTTTTTTCTGAGTCTTTAAAGGAGAAGGTGTGATTAATTTTTTATTAACCTTTCCACGGCTTAAAGATTTTGAAATAATTTGAAATTTTTTGTTTTTAATTTGTTTTCTCGAGTTTGTTCGACAATTCACTGCTTGCCTCTAAATCTCTCTTTTCCCTTTTCTTTCATCCGTGAGAAAGCGCGAGTCTCCAACTCGAGTCTGCCTGAGGTAAGAAAAAAATTTGAATTGAGAAATGATAAGCGAGAATTTCGTATGTGGCTATGCTACTTGGAATATGAAATTATATTTTCATATCTTTTTTACCTAACAGTAACTTATGACATAGATCCTCTAACCTTTCGCGAAATGTCAGCCGTAGAATGATTACGCCGTTGCAATGCAGTAGCGACACCAAATTGTCACAAGACTTTTGTAGACCAGCGACCTTGTCGGAAAACTCCTCACCTGGTTAAAGCGAAACTTTTATGCGCTGATAATTACTTTCTCCTTATTAATGCATGAATAGGAACGTTCGAGATCTGTAGTTTATGATAATTATTGTAATTCAAAAAAATGTTCTTTTAGCTCGGATTAAAACAGTCAGACGTTTCTCTTAAAACGTCTCAATCTACATCACTTTTTTCAGTGGACACCGCCCTGTAATTAAGCCTGAGTCACACAATTTGGCATTTTAGTAATTAGAGCATGTCTTGAAATGAACTATTGTTTTTAGGTGAACGAAATGGAAATAACACTAAAACGCTGTTTGTAGGCAGTTCACAAGCCAATGACGGAATATGCATATCTAGCATGAGCTGACTATTTAAGTCACATCTCAGACTTCATTCATTTACTCGTTCTTTCTTTAACTCAATTTGTCGTTGGGCGCACGCAATTTTATGAGCCTTTTATGAAAAAGCGTAGTAAGCTAATAAAACTTTAATATTGCTGTAAGGTGGAGACAAATACAACAAGGCTGAGAGACTCAATCTATTTTTCATAGATGTTGGAAAGAATTTAGCCGAAAGGTTTCCAAGTGCTTGCAATCTGCACTTGGACCTGACGGTTTTTTTTGCTGGTAGCCTGCCTATTGCAGGCTCTTCGGCTGCAGCTGGGCTCTCTACTGTGTTCAAGCACTGTTCAACTACTATTAGCTCCCCTACGTTGTCCAAAATGGCAAAGATTAATGCAATCTTTTAAAAAAGCCACAAAATGGAAGTTTCAAATAACAGACCCATATCTCTTCTATCCATCCAAGTAAGCTTCTCGAAAGCTAGGTGTGTCACATTATCGATGAACATCTTGCTGATTGCAAAACACTTTGATACATTTTTTAATTGTTTTCCTTAAAGCATTAACCGTAACATTTATCTTAATTGCAACGAAAAGAAAATAATCGTTCGCAGTAAAATTACCAAAATTTTAGCCGTTAGCCGTAAGAGTCGTTACCATATTAAGACCTTCTTCTGAGTCAGTAAGCGTTTTGAATGACAGTAAAGAGTTTATTGGTCTCGCTGTGAAGTCGATCTTCATTACAGAACCATTTAGTTGCGGAATTTCGAATTTTCGAATTTCGAAAAGAAGATTAGGCAAACATTCGAAGGAAATTGCTCCTCGACGGTTTCTGTTAGGAATGCTCTACAAAGGAGCCGTAAACGTTCTTTGCAGTTTAGCCTAGGCTGAACACAGTTTACAAATAACTGATTGTCAGCTCAAATGCTAAGCTGATTTCTCTTCATTGCCCAGGTTGCAATGGAGGGAGATATATTGGCAAATGGAACTGATGTTACAGTTAGCTGAATGCAAAGCTAAATGTCGAAGTATATCAAATCTCAGTGAAACAGCCGCTGCAATGAAATTTATCAAAAACTGACGTTCATGTATCAAATCGCCCAAGTTTGAGGAGTGTTTCTTGAAACGTAAAACTTTCCGTGTGTGTCCTTTATTTAAAAAGAAAAGCGTTTTGAAGATATGAGAGATCTCAGAACGTTTTGTGTTAGAAAGCCAAAAAAGGAAAACTCTGCCCACCATCAATTATTAAAAGATCCTCTTTCAGTGATGCACTTATGAGTCTTTGCACTCTACAAAATCAACTCTAAGAACGATTTGGAATGTATTATTCACGCTTTAATATTTAAAGACGATCGCATTTTTTCTATTTACCATAAGAGTAAGCTTTCTTTCCATCGATGAATGAAAATATCTCAAGTTTCACCACACCTATAAATTTTGCAAACATATGGTTGGTTTCTTTTCCAGCCTTAAGAAAAGGAATAGAGTACAAACCATTCGGCTAAAAAACTTTGGTCTTATGTTGTATCCGTAGACTGGAAAACACATAAGTTCTGTCTGTGGAGCCAGTTAGTAATTATTCACCGAAGTGGGGATGAATAGGGGTGGACATTATCTCTATTATTTACATCGACACTCAGGTAAATGAATGTTTTGGTAGTTCCCAGACAGAGGCCAACAAATGTATTTACCGCGGGCAATAAACGATAAGCCTTGACTGTGCTCTGTCCTGTTATAAAGCACGCGGGAAGCGGCTAGAGCACGAAAGAAGTGTAGGGAGAAACGCGAGACGTAGTCCAGCGTTTCCCCTCGCTTCTTGAGTGCTCTAGCCGCTTCCTTAGTGCTTTACAACAGAACAGAACACAGTCAAGGCTTCTCTATTTTTTTTTTATTTTTATAATAAATCATCCCTTAAATTCCTCAAGCATTACTTTTAATTTTAAAAACATACTTTATTTCCGAAGCGAACAACAATGTCGTCAGCCTGCTCTATACTTTCATAAATCAAGCAACAATAAGCCAATCAGAATCCCTGTTGAATGGTTCAATTAATCTGATTGTCTGTACAAGACTAAAGCTGCCAAAAATGTCAAACCATGAAAGTTAAAAAACCTTCAAAGTTCACATTCTGCGATAGTTTACAGACTTAAATAGTTCGGCAGGTCGAATTTAACACTTTTGTCGGAAGGTTTTTAGTCTCTAATACAGAATCTGAACATGAAATGTTCAGTGAACTTCAGCCGAATTGTGGCTCATAAAAACACGTAAGTTTTTCACATGACAAGTAGAAAACAAAGTGTTCAAGGCAAATTTTTTATGAATGAACGACAGCCGAATTCACCGGAACATGAAGATCGCTTGGGATGATGTGGCCTTCTACTCAACGCATCGGAAAGGATATCAGAGCAAGCCCTGATTTTTTTTCACTCGAAGGACGGCCGATGTAGTTTCTGAGGCATGATTCACTGCGATGTCCGGAGATCGCCATGACAAGCTAGCCGCGATGGACTCAGTATGATCACATTCGCTCTGACACCGTCTTGATTAGTATGAATTTTAACAGCTAAGCCAGTTTGGTTATATTTTTCATCATTCCTGTTTTGTTCTGTTTTGTTTTTGAACACAAAACTTTATATACTATACAAGTGATAGCTGTGTTTGATTTTTGTTACCGTACGTAAGCTCGCAATCTAACTGCGTGAAAACCTTTAAAACTCGGACTGTCCATTTTGTTTTCTCTTTGAGGATTTTCGTCTCTGCTCCCATTTCAATAACGTAAATTACGGTGCCTGGCATGTTTACAAACCTTGGTTGGGTTTGTCCGTTGCTACTTAGCGGCTCGCTTGTTCCGAAATTTCACTTTCAATTATCGTAAAAAAGCTAGAGAGAGGTCCCGGAAAAGGTTGGACATAGTACAATTTGGCGGATGGCGTGATAGCTTTAGCTCAGCTCTATGCTCTATACTCTCTTATAAAATGTTCAGAGAAATAGGCGCGCCGTGATTGGTTAGAACGATTTCATTATATTTCCATAATGCACGCGCCTTACGTCACACGAGTGTACTGTTGAGATATAATGCACACAGCCTAAGTCATCGTTACGTGCGCGCGCAATTTACGATACATTTTAGTATAGGTAATCATATGATTTCGAGTGCAATTCGGAATAAATAAGCAGTTGTAAATTTTTTCCAAGACCAGCAAAATTGTGGTCTTTGAAAAATTTACAAGTGCTTGTTTACTCCAAATCGCACGACAAAAATCATGTGATTACGTATTAATAATGTGCATGAAAAAATACGAGATAGCTTATGATAATTATGCAGAAGTGAGGCGCGCACATGAAATGCAAAAATAATTCCTTCAAACCCTGTAAGTGACATTGTGCGTTCGGTCAAAAGAACCACTTACGATCAAAACAATAATGTAAAATGATATTTTTACATCTTAAGGCCCAAAAAAGTTCAAAGTCCGGCTAAACAATTCAAGGAGTTGTTCAGTCTGGTTTGTTACTTCTTTGCACTGAATTAACCCTCTTCTGCATTGAATTACCTGAAAACTGCATTTATCTTAACCAATCAAAACTGCCTACTTTTTTCATGTATCTTATTTTAATAGAAAATAAAAAAAACTTGTTCCTCGAGCATTGTTGAGTTCTACAAGCACTTAAAAATTTTTAAGAACACTCGAAAAGTGCGAAAAGTACTCGCCTTCAGCTCGTGTTTCTCCGCACTTCTCTCGTGTTCTTAAAAATTTCCTGCGTGCTCATACAACTCAACAATGTATTCGGCGCGTTTTTTTATTTCTTTAATAGAGCACGCTCTTTCAAGCAATGACAGCGCGCGATATATCCGAACTTTATTATAATAATGTGTAATGTTCTGAAACTTTTTAATTTTTTAAATAAATTATATAAAAAAGCGTCGATTTTTGACGCGTTACGTTGAAAAGCTACGTGCATAAGAGCTTGAAAGCAAGGAGCAGGAATTAACCGTAGCCTGTTTTGCTTGGTTTTCATAGTAGGAATTCCATTTTTGACAGAGTAGATCTTTTCAGGATATTCGTCTGCCTAGTAAATTGAATGAAATAGACTTCACAACGTAAGTTTACTAAGAGAAAGAGAGGGCATTTTTATTATTTAACCCTTTTTTCAAATCCTTCGACCAGGTACATAGTGGACTCGTTCTCTTGACAATAGATACAACGTGAGCCGTTTTCGACTCCAAAGATGTAAAGATTTCTTTGTGCAAATATATGAAAGTGGACTTCTATCATTCTACTGACTCCTGAGATGCATTCAAAAGGCTGGAGAAGAGATCGGTTTTCGAGTCATTTAACTGCAAATGTGTCTTTCACTCTCAATACAAATATCAATATAGTATCTGAGAGTATGTAAATTGATGAAACAGCATTCAGGCGATTAAACAAAATGTGATGCTTCCCCTTCCTATAGCTATCAAGTCGTCTACAAACAAACTTAGTGCAACTTTGCAATTTAGTCTTCATCTAAAGCTATGTAACTTAGTTGCATAGCAATTAAGACCCCAGTTGACCTTTACCCTTGGTTGTTCTAACTCCTGAAGATGATATATTTCAATTTTGTAGGATTTTTAATTTAATTTAGGATCATGTTAAATCAATTGCGTGTGTATGTTACCGATATAAGTTTATATAAAGGTTCGTAAGGCGTATTTGAACATATTCGTATGACAGCTGACGCATACAAGTCATGAAATATTACTTAACTACTAATACAGCGCAATTTTGTTCCTGTTTTCAAAAGGGAGCCAAGATTGCATTAGTTTTGCATTTTGGTGTAGAAAATTCGGTCTAATCTCCTACCTATGCAATGCAAAGCTAAAAACAATGACAGATTACAACGGTTTCCTTATTTCTCTTTTAATTCTTTAGAGCTAATGTCAGCATGCATCAAACAAACAGCGGCAAGTCACCCAAATTTGTTTTCACTCCTACTTTCATAGTTTGTAGCCCAATATGTTCTAATAATTGTGGTGTAGTGTTTTTGTAAAAATTTATTTTAGTTTTCGAGAAATAATTTTTTTCGTTCGACCGCTCAAATATGCAAATTTTCACAGTGAATATTACCCGAGTTGTGACCTCATGTGACAAACATATTAGACCAACGGTATTTCTGTGAACATAATCCTTTGTTTTATCATCTAAACTTAATCCCCTGTCGTTATTGAAGCTGGCAAAGAAATATTTATTTTTTGGCGAATATTTTTGTCCGACATACTTTTCCTATGTCGAAAAGTAACATCAAAACAAAGACAGTTTTAACAATGACCGATATGACAAAATCCACTGAGCTTCAAGCTTTTATAAGACAAAAAGATGGTTATAAAGTTACTGTAAAAATTTCCTTGTGTATTTGTGTTGTTCTATCTTGAGCCGAACTCGAAGTCCGGCAAAATTTACTTGATGGCGACTATGAAATATACATGGTGCGCTTACTTGTCGCCACCGTTAACTGGCATAAATCACTACAATTTACAAAAAAATCTAACATAACACTCTTACCTTATTTACTTATGATCTTATTAGCTGTTTCGATGATCACGTTAACTATGCTCTACCACATTCTAGCCAGGTTTGAGTTCCAGTTTATATATCTTCTCTATCTTATCAGTTGCGTAACAAGCGTGGCACAGAAATTCAAAGATGAATCAACCTCCGAAATACCAAGAGATGGGTTTTTTTCCTCTTTGCCTGACATCCAGAAAAACCTTTCAGGAATTACTGCACTCAGAAAACTAAAATGTCCAGATCCATCAATGATTCCTTTGCCGGCTGAAGTCAAAGTATGGTTACCAGAGTCAATTTGATTGACAAGCTACATACTGATTTAGCTAACTGATCTGTTTCACAAGCGTCTCATCTTACATGCTAAACTAAAGATTTGCCGTTTAGTTTAATCGTTCGCTGGTGGAACTTGTGGGTTAGTTGTCGAGAAGACCAAGTCGTTCCCTTGCGTGACTGTTAAAAAGACATTTCAAGTCACTTGCGGAGTTGCAAGTTTTCAGATCCAGAACACGAAGTTGATCTTATCATTTGTCGCGTGCCGGCATCCTCGAGACGCCAAAAGATATCGATGATTTTACAAATTGCCCCACTCAAAAAATTTCGGTGTTGGGTGGAATCGTGGTGCCATTAGCAGATGTAGGGTGCCACAAGAAATGTCCGGCCATGGTAAAGGTAGGGTTAAGTCGATTCCAGAAGCTGATAGGGGAATTGGCAGACGTGTATCACAGATATTACTCAAGATGTCTGGAAAATTCGTACACTCTGGCTTCGGCAAGTAGGCTACTTACCACCGTAAGCAAAATTACGCGTGACGTAAGACCTAAGTTTCGATTGGGAGTTGGTCAATAGGCTACCAAAAATTCAGTCAGAGGCGGAGTTTTCTGA
>NC_089318.1:7257348-7297348 GCF_036669915.1 Pocillopora verrucosa | reverse complement strand
AAGTGAAAAGAAAAACTAAGACAATTCTATCAACAACTAATGATTCTATCTCTCACCTTCACCGTGTAGCCTCTCACCAAGTCAAAATAATATCCTCCTTGACTCCATTTCATCGCCGCTGGCTCCATGTCTTTGTTAGCGTCGTTGACCTCACCGTTATTTTCTTTAGACAGAGGGAAATAATTCATGAATACACACAGGCAGTCATCTTTGCACTTCAAGTGACACTGGGTGGCGCTGTGGACTGTCAATCTTTGAAACACGTGACCCTCAAGAATGTGATTATAGACGACATGCTCATCGATAACAAACTTGAAGTTTTGACAATTTACTGTTGGCTGCGCCTCTTTGGTGTGAGTGAGCTGAGATACCAACAACATCGTTTGTAGATAGCGAAGAACACTCATGATGGACCTTAAAAACGTACAAATGAGATGGTTATCTTAATTCCATAATTATACCAAGGCATTTAAATTTAGTTAGTAGCAATCGGAGTCTACTTAGAAAAAAAGGCAAAAAATCGTGAATAGGTACGTGATCGTACTATGGTGTAAACGCGACTCGACCTCAGGTTACGATCAAGATCTTAACTAGCGTTTTAAAATGTTTCCTTCTTTTGACGCAAAAGTGATTACGTAATGCTTATTAAGAAATGGACCATTGTTCTCCAGGATCGAATATCTCGATGACAGATTAAATGACTAATATAAAAAATTGGCCGAGATTGAAATGAGAATCTGAGGTACAGTGCGCATGGCGCACCAGATATATTTTGCTGTGTTGATGGTACAAAAAAGTGACTTATCGAATAAGTCATGACGCATGAGTTTTGTTCAATCAACGGAGTAGAAACAAATTGCATGTTGTCTCTTCCCTCCAGTAGTTCAGTAACAAACTTTTAGTTTTAACTGAGAACTATCTCACTGCACTAACCTTAAAATGTCCATTGTTTTATGGCTTCAGTAAAATCTTTCGAGAAAGATTTGCGGGCGAACAGATGTTGTTGAAACTATATGTATATCCAGTAATATCGATGCACCTCTATACTTGAAGAATAATATAAAAACACGATAATGAATCAATTAAGATCATTGGCTCTGTTTAAGACGTTACCTTGAAGTCATCCGAAATAAACAATGGATAAGATATTGCAATTCTGTTGACACAGAATTCAACGGAGAGTATTTCACAACTAAAAATTTGCATCAAATGAATGAAATCCGTCACAGTTACAGCGGTGATCAAAATTTGATTAACCTTTTAAATATCGGGAACTTTTAACATTTCATGTCAAAAGTTCTCAACTTTTCTGGGACAGTTAACAAAGTGTCCCTCTCACCATTAGCTTTCTTTTGGCTCATATTAACAACCTTTGTTTTTCCGAAGTCGTTAACCACGCACCAGGACCACTACAGCAAGCCATGAAAAAAAAGGTCGGTGGAACAAAGGTTGTTTGTTACCATCCACTGTTTCCTAATTAGGTAGAAATGAGAACTGTCCAACATTAAAGAAACAATTTAAACTACCAGTGACCTCCTGAGCTTAAACATACCGCGAGAACACTAATTGATACCGACAACAATAACTAAGACGGCAGTAATGGCGTAAGTTCAGAAAGACATAGCTGAAACTAAAACTACCGTCACACCATCGCACAGCTGGTTTGCATACTTAACGAAAAAAGCTAAACTATGTTAGTTTAAAATCGCGATCATTTTTCTCCATTACAAATTTATTCTTCGTAGGGTATCGATAACCAAAGCAATCTTTCTTCGATTTCGAGTTTGTTTCCATACAAATTATATTTTTCTCATCCGACCCCATCAGGCTCCATGCGTCAGTATGTACTTCATCATTTGACCGGCAAGACCACGACAAAAAAAAAAATTCTACAGGAAAATCTATGACTTTATTTATTCGAGTCTTACAATTCATTAAAAAAGCGACTTCTTTCAATATTTCTGTTTTGTTTTCTCATTTCCAACGTTAGAAGTAATGTTCTTGGAAAATGTGGCAGAATCATGCGACTGCATGGTGAAAGGCTATTCGGGAGTTTAAGATTTCACAACGGCGACGTGTGGTAAAATGTTGCTGAAAAAAACGTTATTTATTTCCACTAAGTTTCTTATCCATAGCTCGATGTGTTAACCGTTTCTGATGGTACGACATCTTAACTTCGGCATAACATGGGAATGTGGTGACAAGTTCAAAGTAAAAAAGGCAACTAAATTGCTGTGGAAGTAACCTTGTTGAGAGAAGGTATTAGTTGGTGATTTCACTTCTTTGTTCAGTATGGGACGGACGGCTGAGAAATGTACAAAGTTTTAAAACGCACGGGTTTCGCCATTCGTTCTCGCTTTCGTCGCCGTCGTGGTTTTTTCTAAAAAGGCCCTTAAGATCCGAAGACGGCAAGGTCGTGAACTTGGGGGAATGGGGAGAGGTCGCCGTCGTAAGGCGCGAAAAATAACCTTAAGAACACTCGTAGAAGATTCAGTCTGCTCTACAACAGGCAATTCTCCTTCTTTCCACTTCTGAACGCGATAATTTTTTTCACGCAAATATGCAATTGTGTCACCTCCACTTCTACTGCTTTTTTTGCTTTGGTTTCACTTCTTCCTCCTCTTCATTCCGCTGCCTTTCCTTTGTTCTGCTCAGGTTTTCTACAGCCTCTGTTTCTCATTTCCGCTGCTTTTGCGTTGTCAGTTTTCTTCTTATCGTTTTCTACGGTGTCTTCAGCTGCAGCTGCGGCTATTTCTTCCAGAGCCTTTTCCAACCTACTCAAATGACATTCAATTTCATTTGCCTTCTCTTCTTCTTTCATCTTTGTTTTAAATTTCTCGCTCAGCAGTATGTTTCTTTCTCTAACAGCAAGCTGACTGACTTTGAATCTGAAAAACTATAATAATGTTTAGCTTCAGTGATTTTTTTCCTTAAACAAACTCGGGTAAATTATCCAGATTAAATTCCTTGTTTAGTTTTAATACTCATTACGAATATGAACTGAAAACAACTTACTGGACTGTCTTATTTGAACTCGTCTCCATTTCAGCCTATTTGAGTCACCAACTTTTGAAGCTGTTTAGAAGGAAAAAGAAACTTCGGTCAGTTTTCGTCTTTGAATGAGTTCTACAACCATTTACATTTGTCACAAGTTAGGAAAAATGTTGACAGTTCATTATATATTGAAAATATACGATAAGTTCATTTGAAATGACCTTAAAGTAAAAGAAACTTACTTACGTTTTAGACAAAAGACAAACACTTCGTTTTGACGTCGCAGACAACACAGCTACGGTGGAAAACTTTGCGCACCGGCTACCGGAAATGTGCCAGCAAATATTTTAAGCTTCCGCTCGCCGTCGTTCCTAAAGTCCCTATTTGCGGATCGGTTTACGTCAATCTGTCGGGCCCTATATCAATTGAGGTTTTCAGCCAATTCAGAGGCTTTCATCCACCATTTCGCCATTATTGATGACTAACACGTCAATGTTGCGTGCGTTTGAACTGGATTCCAGATAATACTGGGCATTTTAATCGGCCACCCACGCATGTACAATGTAGCCATTCAGAGTATGGAGTTACCGTGTTTTTGGACCGAAATCTAGCAGCTCTTGTCCAATAGAGAACAATACGAGTCAGAATAAGATTATGATTTTGCATGTTCACCCCCAACTATCTCGAATACCTAGAGATTATTCCATAGAAAGTGCGTACGAACGAGTTTTATTCACGGGTTGTGATACACCACAAAAAAAATGAGCAAGTGAGCGCAGCGAATGAATAAGTATTTTGATGCATCGCACTTTCCATGATATGAAGTTTTTATTTCATTCATACTTAGATTTTTTCTCATTGAACAAAAAATTTCAAAGATTGAAAGTAGACGACTTTTCAACGACGAATGTGAAAGAAGACGATTTTATCGAGCTTTTGATTTTTAAAATGTAATAGTGTTATCTATGGAACATGACTTGAATAGTGAAAGTCAAGGTAAAAAGCGTTTGTAGAGAGACCGCCTAAAAACGCAAAATTTAAATATTAAGATATGGATGCTGAGTATTTAAGGTTGCCTACGACGTAGCTCTTGTGTTTGTCTACATTCCTCTTTGATAAAGAGTCAGTGTAACCATCTGAAATATTTAACGTTTAGTTCAAGTTCAACTCCTGAGGAGGACCACATTTGAAAGCATACATATGATGTCATTGTTTGTTCTTAGCCTTGCTCTAATGGTTTCTCAGAGTGATATTTTGTCGGCTGAGTTTCCTTTTCTAAAGAAGAAAATGAATCCACAAAAAGTCATAAATCATATTTAGCTCAACACCTGTGCTGCGTTGTGGAAGCAGGCGAAGACGAGCAGCGGTGATCCTGATTGCTATCGTTGCAGCCATACTCCCCGAAATGCAGCCATACTCCCCGAAATTGTCTTCCTTGTTGATGAGTCCTCCTGCTCCTCCATCAAATTCACATCCCCTCTCAATGCTACCACAAACCCTGATGTGCCAGGATGCCTCCTCTGACTTTTCCAATTTTTGCTTTGCTCTTCAATATGAGGCAAATACTTCCACCTTTATATCACTCAAAACAATTAAACTAGAAGAGACCAGAAACAATGAAAAGAGCTCGCCATGAGATGTTTTTCATCGAGAAAGATCGATACTTACGGTTGGATGTCAAAGCTTATTGTCTCCACAATTAGAAGGAAAAAAATTGACCACGGTATTTCCGTATGTTTCCAAGGAGGACTTGAGTGTGATTCAGTTGAATAGCCTTTTTTTCTTTTAGTACTCCTCAGAAGTGTCTTAATAGCTAAAAGAAAAAAGGAGTTTAACTTTTTTTTTCCTTTTTTTTTTTTTTAATTCGTGGAAGGATATACGTCGAAATGTGTCTTTTAATTATCTTTAGAATAGTGATCACAAAAAAACAAGTAATTTCACAACAAGAAGCGGTAGAGACCAGAGACAGACAAAGGAGATCGCCAATAGCCTTTTAATCTTTAAATTGTCTTTCATTCAGAAATATAGATACTTACAGCTAGGTGACAAAACTCATTCTCTCGCTATTGAAAATTTTCCTTCGTTTCCATAGAGGAATTGACTTTGTTACAGTTAAAAGAGGCAGTTGAACACGAATTATGAATGATGGTCGATCCGGCTCCAGCTCTTTATTTTTGGCTGAACTCTCTGTAAAGGAGTCCACAAATGCAAAGGTTCAAAAACTGAGAAACAGTCCCGTTGGAAATTACGTCACTCAACCTCCTTACTTTTGGCCGCCACCTTTAATGATATTTCAACTGGGTTTCTTTCAGGTTATTTGTATATTAAAGGAGCTGAATGCTTGGAATGACTTTTTTAAGCAGTATCAGTACGCAAAGAGAAAATATAGAAAAACAATTTAAGGAAACGGTACAGAAACACTCAAATTTAATTTACACCACGCACAAAACTAGTGTCCCTGGTTGGTACAGTGTCGTTTCTCAAAAAGCGCTTCATCTTCATCCCTTGGGCCTCCATCATGCTGTTTAATATGGACAAGTTTTGCTCACAGCATAATTGTTCAAAATTTCCCCAACAAAGCGACGTTTACGACCAAGTTGGATCGTTACGATCGTGTCTTTGTCTGCAGACAAATTTCACCCATTTTCCTCTCACAATGTGGATCGTTCGGGAACTGAAACATTCTAGGCCCGGTGCCGGAAAGATCTATTGTGACAGCCTTGCTGGTCAGAGCCGGGGCACCAGCAACACAATATCGCCCTCGTTGCCAAATTCGACTGAATTCGATTTTATGTTACCAAAGTGACGTCAGCGGTTTTTTGTCAAATGGTACTTTGGCCGCGCAATTGGAATACCTTTTTTGAGGGGAAAATAAGATGATGTCTCACATTATGTACAACAATCCTGAATGACGTTTACACTTCACTGGTGCTTCTCTTGACAAACACCTGCTCCGACAACTACACCTACTTCATCTCCTACATTTTAAACATTTCAAAAATTGTTCCAAGAACAAATGTGCAATGTTATTAAGTAAGCAGTGATCCTAACGAAGCACTTAAGTACCTTAGTCCTTGTCAAAGAGAGGCTGTTGAGGGCTTCTCACAGTTATGTATCGAGTCCCTAATATTAAAATCAAGCAAAGCTGTACATATTTATCACCAAGGAGAAATTACTAATATCACTGCCACTAAGTAAATACCATTTCTCCTCACTGTACGGATTTTTAAAGCGAAATCAAGAAACCTAAACTTAAAGCTTGGTTTTACAAATGATCAAACTAACGAAGCCGAAGCTAATTTTCGAAAAAAATAAAAGTAAAGTAAAATTTAAGAGAAAACGGTTGATTGACCGAGTCAAGAAAATGTCGCCCTACGACGAGAAAACACCATTATTAAATTAATAGCGTACGGAGGTATTTTTAAACATCTCTGAATCTAAACACAAGCATTTCAACTTACGATTACTCACTTGCTTGGAAATAATTTGCATAAATCAACTAATGGTGAACTCTGAATGTGTTTTCAAAGACGAATATAAAAAAAAGGCCAATTTTATCGACCTTTCACTTTTAAGATGTAAGTGTATTATCTATTGAACATTACATGGAAAGATGAAAGTGCAGGTGAAGAGTGTTTGCTCAGAGACCGCCTAATTCCTTCAATTATTGAAATATGGACGTTGTGTATCTAAGGTCTCAGCTTGCTTATGATGTCACTCTTGTGCATGTCTGCATTCCTCTATGATAGAGGGTCAGCGTAACTATCTGAAATATTAAACGTTTAGTTCAAGTTCAACTCCTAATTGGACCAAACTTTGAGGCACTTGATGTCATTGTTAGTTCTTAGCCTTGCTCCGATGTTTTCCTACTTTCAGTTGGCTGTCTTTCCTCTTCTGTGAAAGGAAATAAATTCGCAAAAAGTTACTCGTCACACTTAGATCCAAACCAATGCTGCGTTGTAGAAGCAGGAGAAAACGAGCAGCGGTGATCCGGATTTGACATTTTTTTTTCAAATCTTCCGAAGTTTTTTTCACCGAAGACTCCACCTGGTTTTCCATCAAATTCACATTCCTCTTTTATGCTACTGTAACTCCTTATGTGCCAGGACACATCTTGCTGCTGTTTTGTGAGAGCGGTGCAATTAGAACAATATATTCCTCGGATATTGACGTATTCGTACATCTGGCAGGTGTGCCAGGTACCAAAAATGTCATGACCTGCCAGCTTAGCGCGTGCGTAGTCCGTATACTGCAGGCCATCCGTAGAAAAGTTACAAGTTGCTCTCAGATGTGTGGAGTGATTAGCAAGATACTACATCTGTGATAAGGATAATCGGAACTCGTTCCAATTTACTTCCCTCTCTTCAATATCAATCTCAAGGTTTTTACCAAACCCTGCATAATTGAAGGCATTTCTCTTGGAAAAGGAAAACGATTGTATTAACGTCCATACAAAGCCAGGTTCAGACTGCAAGTCACAGTAAACAGAAAACCGTTCATTGTCTGAATTTGAGATGTCGTATTTTCCTGATGTCGAGGCACCGTTCTTAGCTATGTCTTTGCAGCTTCTCGGATGTTTCATCTTCTCACACCGCTGACCAGAGTAGGTGTTAGGACAGGTACAGTTAAACCTGGTGCTGTGAGTGTCACAAATCTCCTGACATGCCCCTCCATTGAGACAAGGATTGGTGCGGCAGCATCTGTTGATGCAATGATGCTTCTCTGGTGTATATTTGTCTCCACCCTACAGCAAGATTAAAATAATTTTTTTAGCTCACCATGCTCATCGAATTGGGTTGGCGTGTACTTTTGAGCAACCATCGACAAATCTCACCGGAGTCGGATCGAATTGATAACAAACAGTGCGAGCAAAGTACGTATGCGTGCAACACATAGTGGGGTGCCCGAATGGGGAAAATGTCCCTCAAAATTAGATCTGAAATGCAGTAATACAGCAATGGTTAAGTCAGTGATGTCTTTAAGAAATTTGTAGTCGCTTCTTTTCTGCCGTTCCCTTCGCATTACAACATGGCCGTTAAGAAAAAAGTTTGCGAGAGAGAGAATAGACACAATCTTCTCTCAGTCAAATCAGTTTGTTTTTGTTTTGTCTAGACCAATCATATCGCAGACAAAACAGTGTGCACAAAATTGTCTTTGGCCCGGACTGACATATAACTCACCTCTTTTTTAAGGAGTACCAGAAAACTTGATCATGTGGGAATATCTATTTTATTTACGAAAGTTGATAAATAAATGAATAAGGAATTGAATGAACAGTGTATCTCACCTTCACCGTGTAGCTTCTCCCCAAATCGTAATAATTTCCTCCTTGCATCCATTTCATCGCCGCTGGCTCCATGTCTTTATTAGCAACGTTAAGTTCGCAGTTATTTTCTTTGCAGCGAGGGAAATAGTTCATAGATACACACTGGCAGTCATCTTTGCACTTCAAGTGACACTGGATGGCATTGGGCACTGTTAATCTTTGAAACACGTGACCCTTAAGAATGTGATTATGGACGACATCTTCATCGATAGCAAACTTGAAGTTTTGACAATTTACCGCTTTCTTTGCCACAGAGGAGAGTATCAAATTGAATACAAACAGCATGACTTGGAGGTATTGTACGATGCCCATAGCAATGGCACTATTAATAAGAAGAAAAAAGAAGATACATGATTATTACCTCTGACAAGCATGGGGTAATCTGGAACGAAATGAATAGATATTTCGGTCTCTTGCTTAAAAGCGACTTCCATTGATAAAACTTCGTGATATCAAACATTTGCTCATTTGTGGAAAATGCATAGATGCATTTTTCTGATTAACTATGAAATTGTTTCCCCTAAAGCGTTAACCATAATATATTTTTTTTAATTGCAACGGAAAGAAAATAATCGTTAGCAAAAAAATTGCCAAATTTTGGTCGTTAGCCGTAAGAGCCATTACCATATTTAGACCTTCTTCTGATTCAATAAAAGTTTTGGAAGACAGAAAAGAGTATATTCGCCTCGCTGTGAAGTCGATCTTCACTACAGAATAACCTATTTGCGGAATTTCGAAAAGAAGACCAAGCAAACATTCAAGCCCAAACGAAATTGCTCCTCGATGGTTTCTGCAAGGAATACTCCACAAAAGGAGCCGTAAACGTTCCCTGCAGTTTAACCTAAGCTTATTTTTCCATTTCGAGGCTAGAATGATCGGAACGAGACAAAATTAACTTTTACTCGACGGTTTCGCTAGATAGTTGGTAATAATCCGAATGACACGATCGACACGCCGTCCCGGCATTCCAGGAGAGAAATCAAGGTTGAAGTACCCGCAGCCACCACAATCTTCACTTTCCATGAATCGAGTAAACATTTTAAAAGATAAAAAGATCTGTCAAATGTAAAATTCTTCAGTTTATTTTAATAACTTTCGATTCTAACTCGTCACATTAACTAATTTTGGTCTCACTTTTTATAACCAACGAAACAGGTATTTGACAAGGGAAAAATTAGCATAACACGTCACGCAATACATCAGGTTGATTTTGATGGCCGCAGGGAAATGTTGAGTTTGTCACTCAAAACCGCTGTGTTCCGTAACAGCGTTTAATCATTTATGATGGAAACAAATTTGCAGAAAGGAGGGCCAGTTCATCCTGTTCCTTATGCAAATCTCGGGAGAAACTGCAAGAATTCCTTCAAAGTACATGCCTGTTGTTTTGGAAATAACACTGTAACGTATTTTAATGTCTGACCAGAGTGCCAAATTTTATTCTTTAATTTTGATCTTCTTCACACTGTGCGTATTTGATGACCTGATGTTTCAACGAAAATTATCGAGAAGGCCCGTTATAATCACATTTATTTACTTTGTAAGTCACGCAAGCGCTCTAGCGTCACGATCGATCACGTTTACGCAACGTTTTAGGACAACTCGGCATCTAACCTCCATTCAGTTGTTATGAAAACCTAAAATCCTTAGCGTAAAAGATAAAAAAACCCAGTTTGAACATTCCAAAGGAGATCTTAGTAAATTTTCAGAATTATGCAAATAATCTTTGACACGAGCGCAATTGAGAAAATTAAACACATGGATTGGCGTTGTTTTAAGATGTTGGTGGATGAAAATTAGAGATATAACCGCGGGTTTGTGGCAATCTGTAACATCATTGGTCTATAAGCTATTCACTGACATGCCTTTTTAGCCCGATTTAAGCCTGCATTTTGAGAATTCTTTTGAACAAATAGGCGAATTTTTGATACTCAAATTAAGGTCGATATTCAAATTAAGGTCGAAGAGGAGGGTCTCCTCTGATCACGCTGGTTTGAAAAATATTTCAGGTGAAGTTTCCATATTTTGTCTGTGAACTAACTGAATACATCTTGTAACTTGTAGCAAGATGGAATCCCGTGAGCTACATTATTGCAGTCGCTGTGCACAAAATCTGTGAAATTCACACTTTCGATCGCTATCTACTTTCGATCGCTGATCTAGCCAAAAATCATTTTTTGGCTTGTGGCAACGCAAAAAAAAGAATTGGATAACAACTACACTATTCTGGAAACATGTGTCTTAAACCCTTTTCATGGGCAAAAAAGAAAAGAAAAACTTTTTTTCCGACGGGAAGTCGAGAGGACTGCTCTTAGCGAGAGTGGTACCTTACAAAGATGCCCGTGTGGAGGCCGTTAACAAATTAAAAAGAAAAAAGATCTGCGTATGACTTTTCTACGGTGTGCGGTGATCTGAAGCATAAAAAAAATTAATAAAAGTTGGAGTCCCGTGACAACTGACAACATATATCAAAACTACTTACCAAAAGAAACTCAGTGACATTGAATTAGACATTCAATACTGGACTACTGTTTAGACCATTGTGATCTTTCGCCATAATGTATATAACATGCGATAAACAAATAGAACCTTTTCGCAAATACCAGATGCTTCAGATGTGCGCGAAAACTCACACATAAATGACATTCAACAAAAACACTAAAGTTCTGTCTCCAAATTTTTCCACCCATTTTATTGCGAAAAGTTGCGTAAAATATATCGATTTTTAAGATAGAAAGCCATGTGATATAAGAAAGTTTTCAAGCCGGCATATACGTTATGAACGATGTCTGATGAATCACACTTAAACCTAGATGTAAACATGAATTGGTTAGATAATGTTTCTTTCCAAAACAATTTATTGTTTATATGATTTCTCCAGTCTGGTAACTGCCAACGGAAAATTGATAATAATTATAGCTAAGAGTTAGAGTGCACTTCGTGATTAGGGAGTGACTTGAGTAAATTTAGCTTCAAATCCCTTTCCACACTTTACATGGCGTCTCACGGTTTTCCTTGAGAAGAATTATGGGGAAGAAAATGATGCTTGCACCTTGCACCTTGCACAGCATTTTCTGTAAAATCACTCTACTAATTTAATAGATAAACCGTGATATTATTTTCATCTTAAGATTTCTCCCTTTTATAATATATCTTGAGTGTACTTATATTTGGTTTGGTGACCTAAAGCTTTCTACTCCGCCGTTGTTAAAGTCCTGTGAAAATTTTCCTACATAAACTGCTCATTCGGCTGGCATTGGATGCTTAAACGCAAACAGTTATATTAACGTTTTTATCTAGATTAAAAACAGATTTTATCGTGTTGAGCTGGCTGTCCAAATAGGAATTATCTCAACTTACCTCCTCTTTCCGGCCTCCTCTGCCTTTTCCAATTTTGGCTTTGCTCCTCGATACGCGGTGAAGACTTTCACCTTTTTATCACTGAATACAATTAAACTTCATAATTAGAAACGGAAGAGAGCATAAACAAAGAATGGAGGTTGCCATCACCAAAATAAAGATACTTACAGCTGGGTGCCAAAAGTTATTGTCCCACTATTAAAAGGAAAAAATTTCTGCACAATATTTTCGTACGTTTCCAAAGAGGAATTGAGTGCGATTCAGTTGAATAGCCGTCTTTTTTCTTTTCTTTTAACTCTCCACAGAAGTGTCTTAATAGCTGAAAAACAAGGAAAGAGTTTCATCTTCTTTGTTACCGTCGTAATGGTTGTGATCACAAACAAAACAAGTAATTTCGTAACAAGACGCGTCTGAGATCGGAGACGAACAAAAGAGATCGCCAAGACTCTTTTAATCTTTAAATTGTCTTTTATTCAGAAAAATAGATACTTACAGCTGGGTGTCAAAACTCTTTGTTTCACTACTAAAAGGACTGAAAAAGACCACAGTTTCGTACGTTTCCACAAAGGAATTAATTTTGCTACTGTTAAATAGCTTGGAAAAGGCAGGTGAAAATTTAACATGAATTGTCAATGATGGTCCATCCGGCTCCTGCTTTTTAATTTTGGCTGAACGCTGATAAAGGGGCTCACAAGTAAAATTTCTTGACTTTAAAATTTAAATTTAAATCTCTTAACTTTAAGAAGTAATATTGTTCTTTACGCTCCTATAAGCATCACTCTTCTAACGTTTGGCCCAAAGAAATAAAAGACTGCTATGAACTCTATGATTATCTTGTGCGTGTTTATCAAGGTTTGTCAATTATTAAAGACTAACTATTTATACCTCTGAAAGGACCTCGATCTCATACCCCTCTATTCCGATAACGGCTACAACTCTGGGGGAAGATCTTGCCTTCCTGAAAACCATAATCTATTTTCTTTACGGGTTGATATAAGAACACAAAGTTCACGGGTTTTTTGACCTTCCCCTTGGTTTTAAATTCAAGTTTAATAGAGTTCCGACTCCCTCCTGGGCTTTTATAATTCTGACCGTTTATTCAAAGTGTTTTTAAGAATAAAAATGTGGCTAAACTAAGATGTTGTTTATTTCAGTAGACATGTGTACTTTGTCATAAGTTTCAGAATTGTTACAAGACGTTTTCAAACTAATCGACTTTCAGTAACTTTGAAGGCAAATATCTTTCTCAAAATGAAGTGGAACTTTATATTCGAAACATTTTATTTGATTAATTTTTATTGCTAAGTTGCAAGCGTTCCCCTACGACCGAAAAGTTAATTCAGGATACGGAAAAAAAGCTTGCTTAAATATGAGCGAACTGTAAATAGGAGCCTGTTTTAAAGGTTATGTGTCTTTTTGTGCCCATTGTACAACAAATATAGGATGATATTTGGATCACAAAATGTAGTGGTACACTTTCAGGTTGTTTAATGGCACGAATAATTTTCATTTTCTTTTTTTTCTGAGTCTTTAAAGGAGAACGTGTGATTAGTTTTTTATTAGCCTTTCCACGGCTTAAAGATTTTGAAATGAAAATTAAGAGAAGTAAACCAGCACTGAGATCAAACAGCAAGATTTTTGTGTTCGTTTTGAGTATGGGTAAGAATAAATCGGTTCTGAATAACAGAGCGTTTATAGTCTCCTCCAAAGTTTATTTTTAAGCTTATACGTCAGTTTTTTTTTTGGTTTGTTTTTTTGGTTGTTTTTTTGTTTTTAATTTGTTTTTTCGAGCTTGTTCGACAATTCACTGCTTGCCTATAAATCTCTCTTTTCCCTTTTCTTTCACCCGTGAGAAAGCGCGAGTCTCCAACTCGAGACTGCCTGAGGTAAGTAAAAATTTGAATCGAGAAATGATAAGCGAGAATTTCGCATGCGGCTATGCTACTTGGAATATGAAATTATATTTTCATATCTTTTTTTACTCAACAGTAACTTATGACATAGATCCTCTAACTTTTCGCGAAATGTCAGCCCTAGAATGATTACGCTGTTGTCGACACCAAATTGTCACAAGACTTTTGTAGACCAGTGACCTCCTCTGAAAACTCCTTACCTGAGTAAAGCGAAACTTTATGCGCTGATAATTACTTTCTCATTATTAATGCATGAATAGGAGAGTTCGAGATCTGTAGTTTATGATAATTATTGTAATTCAAAAAATGTTTTGTTAGCTCGGATTAAAACGGTCAGACGTTTTTGAAAAATTTCTCTTAAAACGTCTCAATCTACATCACTTTTTTCAGTGAACACCGCCCTGTAATTAAGCCTGAGTCACGCAATTTGGCATTTTATAAAGTAATTACAGCATGTTTTGAAATGAACTATTGTTTTTAGGTGAACGAAATGGAAATAACACTAAAACGCTGTTTGTAGGCAGTTCACAAGTCAATAACGGAATATACATATCTAGCATGAGCTGACTATTTAAGTCACATCTCAGACTTCATTCATTTACTCGTTCTTTCTTCAACTCAATTTGTCGTTGGGCGCACGCAATTTTATGAGCCTTTTATGAAAAAGCGTAGTAAGCTAATAAAACTTTAATATTGCTTTAGGGTGGAGACAAATACATTCCTGAGAAGCATCGATGCAACAACAGATGCTGCCGCACCAATACTTGTCTCAATAGAGGGGTATGTAGGGAGATTTAGGATACTCAAAGCACTAGGTTTCAATGTACCTGTCTTAACATATGCTCTGGTCAGCGGTGTGAGAAGAAGATGCAAAGACATAGCTAAGAACGGTGCCTCGACATCGGGAAAGTACGACATTTTCGATTCAAACAATAAACGGTTTTCTGCTCACTATGACTTGCAGTCAGAACCTGGCTTTGTATCGGCATTAAAACAATCGTTCTCCTTGGGCAAGAAGGTCATTTTTGCGGGGCAAAGGGTTTGGTACCAATTTTGCTATGACTCAAAGTAACGATGAAATGGAGTGGACATTGTAACGACTATCGAATGGTGTAAATGTCTGGTGTATGAATGAATATGTCAACATCTGAGGAAAAAATTTCTTTAACTGCACCTGCTTGACGATACAGCGTTCTCCATAAGTCTTGGCACAACCAGGTTACAGTAGCAGAGTAAGAGGACGTGAATTTGATGGAAGACTAGGTGAAGTCAATTACCAAAACAATTTCGGGGAGTATGGGGTTGTGCGGGATGCGGATTTTTTTTTTTTTTTTATATTGTTACGGTATAATCTAACCGACAGGAAAACACTATAATCCTACAAATTCAACTACTCTATTAAACAAAGAGTGATATTCTCAATAGGGTGCGACTCCTAAAAGCTGCACAGCACTTATCGTTAATGAACTTAATTAGATTTGAGATTTGTATTGCTGGATATCAACTGTTACGAAGAGACCGCTGTGGAAAAGCTGGTGGAGGTGTTGCTATTTATGTTAAAGATTATTTAAATTGTGTGCGGTTCATTAAGTATGATGTTCTTATCTTGAAGCTGTCTGGATTGAAGTATGCGCATTCTCCCAGCGACTGCCTGTTGGTTGTATGTACAGACCTCCTGACCTTACTGATTTCTTTGATAAATTTCGCAGTGTTATGAGAAAAAAAGTGGCTTTCAAAGAAAAATGTTGTGATAACTGGTGACTTTAACGCTGATCAGCTCTCTCCCAATTGTAATAGTTCTATGCTAAAACGTATTTGTCAGGCCTTCAACTGCCGAAATTTAATAACCCGCCCCACGAGAATTGCTAAATCCCCAAGTACCCATCTTGATTTGATTTTCACCAATAATTTCCCTAAAATTTTTACATCTGGTGTTCTTGATTATAGTATTGCCGATCACAAGTTTGTTTTTGCTGTTTTTATGTTAAAGAAACAAAACGAACGACCTATTTTGAAGAAAGTGTACAGTTACAAGAAGTTAACTGAAAACAAGGTTGATTTTAAGCATGAACTAAAAAAACGTTCCCTGGTGGGTTTGCTCTGTGTTTGATGACATCGCCTGGGCGTGGGAAAGTATGTACAGGGATATCCTTGATGATTATGTCTCTCCCCGTGATGTCAAAATTAGGAAGTTCCCCTTGCCTTGGATAAATTCAGAAATACGTAAAGCTAGGAACAACAGATACAAACTACTGAGAGCCTATGATGGTTCCTCTCTGACTGCAGACACCTGGGCTAAGTATAGACGGAGGCGAGTACTTCTCGCACTTTTCGAGTGTTCTTAAAAAATTCCCAAGTGCTTGTAGAACTCAACAATGCTCGAGGAAAAAGTTTTTTTTATTTCTATTAAAATAAGATACATGAAAAAAGTTGGCAGTTTTGATTGGTTAAGATAAATGCAGTTTTCAGGTAATTTAATGCAGAAGAGGGTTAATTCAGTGCAAAGAAGTAACAAGAGAAGAAGGGGGAGAAGGGATCGGTTTTCGAGTCATTTAACTGCAATTCACTCTTAATACAAATATCAAAATAGTATCTGAGAGTAGGTAAATTGATGAAACAGCATTCAGGCGATTTAATAAAATGTGATGCTGCCCCTTCCTATAGCTATCAAGTCGTCTACAAAGTGTAACTTTGCAATTTAGTCTTCGTCTAAAGCTATGTAACTTAGTTGCATAGCTACTAAGACCCCAGTTGGCCTTTATCCTTGGTTGTTCTAACTCCTGAAGATAATATATTTTAATTTTGTAGGCTTTTTAATTTAATTTAGGATCATGTTAAATCAATTGCATGTGCATGTTACAGATATAAGTTTATATAAAAGTTCGTAAGGCGTATTTGAACATATTCGTATGATAGCTTACGCATGCAAGCCATGAATCATTACTTAACTACTACTACAGCCCAATTTTGTTCCTGTTTTCAAAAAGGGAGCCAGGATTGCTTTAGTTTTGCATTTTGGTGTAGAAAACTCGGGCTAATCTCCTACCTATGCAATGCAAAGCTAAAAACAATGACAGATTACAACGGTTTGCTTATTTCTCTTTTAATTCTTAATAGTTCCTGTGATATCATATTTTGTTCTGATTGGCTGTCTATATTGTTTCGGTTTGACAACACTCTTTGAAAAAGCATTCTATCAACGTCATACTACCAAACATCTTATGGGAAGCGGCTGTAACGAGATTCAAAAGCAATTTCTTCGATTTAAGAAAAATTTTCCGAGAAACCAAAAGTCTATGTTTAAAAAAACAAAACAAAAAGCAGCCACAACCAATAAAAGACAGAATCCTTAAAGAAAAACAAAAACTTAATCTAATACTCACAACTCATTCTAGTTTAAGTAGATTATTGGAACTTAGAATAACCTATTCATGTTTAACCCCAAACCAGTATTGCTTTGTTGAAGGATCCGAAGAGGAGCAGCGGTGATTCGTATTTATCGCTCCGGAATGATACCGTCCAAAATTATTTTCGTTGTTAACTGCTCCTAGTGACCCATCAAAATCGCATTCGTTTTCCTTGCTTTTGAAACTGTTCACGAACCAACCACCATAAAGATCCATCTTGTGTAGGCGGTGCAATCAGAACAGTTAATTCCACGGATGTTAATGTACTCAAACAGTTTGCAATCTCCACCCCAGTCCCCGAATATGTCATGACCTGCCAGAACAACGCGTGCGTAGTCCGTATACTGCAGGCCATCTGCAGGTAAGTTGCATGTTACTCTCAGATGTGTGGAGTGATTTGAGAGAGACTGAATATGTGATAAGGAAAGGCGATAAGAGTTCCAGTCCGGTTCATTGTTATTGTCATTCACAGGGAAATCCGTGCCAAACCCCTTATCCTTATATGTGGCCTTATTGGCGATGGATAAGGACTGTATCAGTGCCCATACAAAGCCAGGTTCTGACTGCAAGTCATAGTAAATAGAAAACGGTTTATTGGCTGAATCAAAAATACCGTATTTTTCTGATTCTGCGGCTCCGTTGTTAGCGATCTCTTTGCAGTTTCTCAGTGGATGTGTAGTCTTACCACAACGCTTACCAGTGTATTTGTAAAACCGGTTCAGTTTAACCTGGGGCTGTGGTTCTCACAAATCTCCTGACATACTCCCCCGTTGAGGCTGGGATTCTGGCTGCAGCATCTATTAACGCAGCGATGTATCCCTGGAATGTAGCTTTCTCCACCCTAAGGTGGGTGGGGGGGCAGACGTACAAAAAAGAATTGGTCTAAGCTTGCCTATACCAAGTTATTGATGCACGCGGGAACTAAGTTTTAAGAGCACGAGAGAAGCGTAAGAGTTGCCTGAGTGCTCTTCAAACTTCCCAAGTCCGTCCATAACTCGATACACGCACAGCTAAAGCGTGAACAAATTTCGTTATAACATAGCATGCAGACACAAGTTGTGCTCGAAAGAAAAGAGTTTATTACAACTTTGTCGGATTTACCAGGTAATCGTGTTCTACCCGAAAACTATGAATAAATGACAGGTAAAAGCGCCCAAGAAATATTTTGAGACCAAATCTTTATTCAAAGAATCGTAAATTTTCTGCTCTAAAAGCAAAAAATTTACTAACTAAAAATTGTTTAGCTTTGATCTAAAAAATCTGAAAATCGTACGATTTCTAAAACAAAATCTCCTATTAAACAAAACTTTGGTACATATCGACGCTTCAAAATAATATTTTCCGTTCTAATGAAGAGTTTCCAGCGTCGCAAAGCCTCAGTTGAAGTCAGAAAACTTAGTTCTGTTCCATAATTCTCATCGCGTTTGTGAATAATCTATTGTCAACTCCGAAACTAATTACGTCGCTCGAAGAGCTACATGCTCACTGTTTTTTTCGAAACGAGTCTTATTCAGCATATTTTGTTTTCATTTTGAGCTACAAAGGTCTATCTCAAGCGGGACAGAACGGAAAAACAATCTTCAGTGATAGTTTTGAATTCTCGAGGCTGAACTAAACGGGACTTTTAGCCGCAGTGAAAATGCACTCTTCATGTTATGGATGCAGCGACGAGCACCAAATATACATTCAGTAATTTGTTATATATTTAAACTTTTCCGTAAACAGTCATACGACAAAAACATGCTGTTGTATTCGGCGCGTGGGTAACAACCGCCCAATTGTATCCCGGTCGGATAATAGACAATTTTATCAACAACTAACGATTCTATCTCTCACCTTCACCGTGTAGCTTCTCACCAAGTCAAAATAATATCCTCCTTGTTTCCATTTCATCGCCGCTGGCTCCATGTCTTTGTTAGCGTCGTTGAGCTCACAGTTATTTTCTTTAGACAGAGGGAAATAATTCATGAATACACACAGGCAGTCATCTTTGCACTTCAAGTGACACTGGGTGGCGCTGTGGACTGTTAATCTTTGAAACACGTGACCCTCAAGAATGTGATTATAGACGACATCCTCATCGATAATAAACTTGAAGTTTTGACAATTTACTGTTGGCTGCGCCTCTTTGGTGTGAGTGAGCTGAGATACCAACAACATCGTTTGTAGATAGCGAAGAACACTCACGATGGACCTTAAAAACGTACAAATGAGATGGTTATCTTAATTCCATAATTATACCGAGGCATTTAAAATTTAGTTAGGAGCAATCGGAGTCTACTTAGAAAAAAAGGCAAAAAATCGTGAATAGGTACGTGATCGTACTATGGTGTAAACGCGACTCGAACTCAGGTTACGATCAAGATCTTAACAAGCGTCTTAAAATGTTTCCTTCGTTTGACGCGAAAGTGATTACGTAGTGCTTATTAAGAAATGGACCATTGTTCTCCAGGATCGAATATCTCGATGACAGATTAAATAACTAATATAAAAAATTGGCCGAGATTGAAATGGAAATCTGAGGTACAGTGTGCATGGCGCACCAGATATATTTTGCTGTGTTGATGGTAGAAAAAAGTGACTTACCGAATAAGTCATGACGCATGAGTCTTGTTCAATCAACGGAGTAGAAACAAATTGCATGTTGTCTCTTCTCTCCAGTAGTTCAGTAACAAACTTTTGGTTTTAACTGAGTACCATCTCACTGCACTAACCTTAAAATGTCCATTGTTTTATGGCTTCAGAAAATCCTTCGAGAAAGATTTGCGGGCGAACAGATGTTGTTGAAACTATATGTATATCCGGTAATATCGATGCACCTTTATACTTGAAAAATAATAGAAAAACACGATAATGAATCAATTAAGATCATTTGCTCTGTTTAAGACGTTACCTTGAAGTCATCCGAAATAAACAATGGATAAGATATTCCATTTCTGTTGACACAGAATTCAACGGAGAGTATTTCACAACTAAAAATTTGCATCAAATAACTGAAATAAGTCACGTTTACAGCGATGATCAAAATTTGATTAACCTTTTAAATGTCGGGAACTTTTAACGTTTCATGTCAAGAGTTCTCAACTTTTCTGGGACAGTTAAAAAAGTGTCCCTCTCACCATTAGCTTTTTTTCGGCTCATATTAACAATGTTTGTTTTTCCGAAGTCATTAACCACGCACCAGGACCACTACAGCAAGCCATGACAAAAAAAGGTCGGTGGAACAAAGGTTGTTTGTTGCCATCCACCGTTTCCTAATTAGGTAGAAATGAGAACTGTCCAACATTAAAGAAACAATTTAAACTACCAGTGACCTCCTGAGCTTAAACATACCGCGAGAACACTAATTGATACCGACAACAATAACTAAGACGGTAGTAATGGCGTAAGTTCAGAAAGACATAGCTGAAACTAAAACTACCGTCACACCATCGCACAGCTGGTTTACATACTTAACGAAAAAAGCTACACTATGTTAGTTTAAAATCGCGATCATTTTTCTCCATTACAAATTTATTCTTCGCAGGGTATCGATAACCGAAGCAATCTTTCTTCGATTTCGAGTTTGTTTCCATCCAAATTATATTTTTCTCATCCGACCCCATCAGGCTCCATGCGTCAATATGTACTTCATCATTTGACCGGCAAGACCACGACAAAAAAAAATTCTACAGGAAAATCTATTACTTTATTGTTTTTTTAGAGGGCACGGTAACGAATCCTGCAATCTGATTGGTTCTTTACCCGGTCAGTATTTTCCTATCTCTGCCCACGGGACAAGGTAACGCTTTCGTGAGTCGCCGAGTACATCCCAACTTTCGTTGTCATTTTTCATAAATATACCTCGTTTTCCAGCTGGGCAGTATTTTTAAGCAAACACGTCGGTCACTACCTCAAGCCGATAAATAACTTATGAATCCTCTCTTTTCTCTCTATCAAATCACTTTGGTTGACAGAAAAATTTTGGTTTCAGAATGAATTTGAATAAACAATAGTGTCATTACGTTGGTTGACAAGCGGCCTAAAAACTGCCTGCAATTAATTTTAATCGTTCACAAAAAGTACCCAGAAAGTTGAAACGTGAGGTATTTGGTTACAGTTAAACTGAACGATGGAACTTTCATTCATTTAATATCTGAATTTTCTCGAGCAATTTGTTCGTAGTGAAAGAGCGAGCGAAGTTTTAATTTAAGTTCTACAACAAATATACGCTCCCGGTGAGTCTTTCCAATTCCGTTCAATTTAGACATTTGTACCGTAAATTGCACAACAGAAATTGAAGGAATTTTTTGAGTAAAGGCCGCATTAAATTCCCTTATGTCTCGTTGGAGTGTGCCGTTCGAATTTATTTTTGTGAAGGAAATACCAGAGTCACACACGCCATTGCAGCAAACAAACGAGCAAACTCTCACAACTTCAAAATAAAAAAAATCGAATTTACTCACAATTACTTTCCTCGCCATTTACTTAATGAACAGAGGTAAATCTTCGTACATGAATGAATGGTCGATGAGAGTGAATAATACTTTCCGTTAGATCACTGACTGATTTTGAAGAAGACATTGTCGTGACAGCCCTTGCCAAACTAGTTCTGATGTTTTTCAAATGTTCCTACGCTTTTTTTTTCTTGCGCGCTCTCTAATTGACAGGTGTCAGATTGTGGCAGATACTTGTAAAAATAATGTTTCAAAGTTTGTTTGGAAGCCTTTTAAATCATCTTTATCGTTACGGAAATGAAAATGTTTCGCTGAGGCATCTCTCTTTAATTTGCATCACCGCTATTTTAACTACCATTTACTCACTCAAAAATTGTTCAGTTTATGGAAGATCTTGCCGTATTTACTGCCCTAAATCATTCGGGTTCTTTCGGAAAGAATTTCGTCAAGTTTAAAAAACAATAAATATGTTATTTACCGGCTAAGGGTCGGTCCGTATGGTGAAAAACTGTGACCTCGGTCTTGAAAATGCTGCCCTCGGCCTACGGCCTCGGGCAGTATTTTCAAGACCTCGGTCACAGTTTTTCACGATACGGACCTCCCAGCCGGCAAATAACATATATTTATTTATTCGAGTCTTACAATTCATTAAAAAAGTGACTTCTTTCAATATTTCTGTTTTGTTTTCTCATTTCCAACGTTAGAAGTAATGTTCTTGGAAAATGTGACAGAATCATGCGACTGCATGGTGAAAGGCTATTCGGGAGTTTAAGATTTCACAACGGCGACGTGTGGTAAAATGTTGCTGAAAAAAATGTTATTTATGTTCCACTAAGTTTCTCACCAATAGCTCGATGTGTTAACCGTTTCTGATGGTACGACATCTTAACTTCGGCACAACATGGGAATGTGGTGACAAGTTCAAAGTAAAAAAGGTGACTAAATTGCCGTGGAAGTAACCTTGTTGAGAGAAGGTATTAGTTGGTGATTTCACGTCTTTTTTCTGTATGCGAAGGACGGCTGAGAAATGTACAAAGTTTTAAAAAGCACGGGTTTCGCTATTGTTTAGCTCTTTAGATCTTTTGTTTCGCTACGTTCTCGCTTTCGTCGCCGTCGTGGTTTTTTTCTAAAAAGGGCCTTAAGATCCGAGGACAGCGAGGTCGTTAACTTGGGGGAATGGGGAGAGGTCGCCGTCGTAAGGCGCGAAAAATAACCTTAAGAACACTCGTAGAAGATGCAGTCTGCTCCACAACAGGCAATTCTCCTTCTTTCCACTTCTGAACGCGATAATTTTGTTTACGCAAATATGCAATTGTGTCACCTCCACTTCTACTGCTTTTTTTTGCTTTGGTTTCACTTCTTCCTCCTCTTCATTCCGCTGCCTTTCCTGTGTTCCGCTCAGGTTTTCTACAGCCTCTGTTTCTCATTTCCGCTGCTTTTGCGTTGTCAGTTTTCTTCTTATCGTTTTCTACGGTTTCTTCAGCTGCGGCTGCGGCTATTTCTTCCAGAGCCTTTTCCAACCTACTCAAATGACATTCAATTCCACTTGCCTTCTCTTCTTCTTTCATCTTTGTTTTAAATTTCTCGCTCAGCAGTATGTTTCTTTCTCCAACAGCAAGCTCACTGACTTTGAATCTGAAAAACTACAATAATGTTTAGCTGCAGAGATTTTTTTCCTTAAACAAACTCGGGTAAATCATTTAGATTAAATTCCTGGTTTAGTTTTAATATTCATTACGAATATGAACTGAGAACAACTTACTGGACTGTCTTATTTGAACTCGTCTCCATTTCAGCCTATTTGAGTCACCAACTTTTGAAGCTGTTTAAAAGGAAAAAGAAACTTCGGTCAGTTTTCGTCTTTGAATGAGTTCTACAACCATTTACATTTGTCACAAGTTAGGAAAAATGTTGACAGTTCATTATATATTGAAAATATACGATAAGTTCATTTGAAATGACCTTAAAGTAAAAGAAACTTACTTACGTTTTAGACAAAAGACAAACACTTCGTTTTGACGTCGCAGACAACACAGCTACGGTGGAAAACTTCGCGCACCGGCTACCGGAAATGCGCCAGCAAATATTTTAAGCTTCCGCTCGCCGTCTTCCCTAAAGTCCCTATTTGCGGATCGGTTTACGTCAATCTGTCGGGCCCTACATTAATTGAGGCTTTCATCCACCATTTCGCCATTATCGATGACTAACACGTCAATGTTGCGTGCGTTTGAACTTGATTCCAGATAATTCTGGGCATTTCAATCGGCCACCCACGCATGTACAATATAGCCATTCAGAGTATGGAGTTACCTTTTTTTTTGACAGAAATCTGGCAGCTCTTGTCCAATAGAGAACAATACGAGTCAGAATAGGATTATGATTTTGCATGTTCACCCCCAACTACCTCGAATACATAGAGATTATTCTATGGAAAGTGCGTACGAACGAGTTTTATTCACGGGTTGCGATACACCACAAAAAAAATGAGCAAGTGAGCGCAGCGAATGAATAAGTATTTTGATGCATCGCACTCTCCATGATATGAAGTTTTTATTTCATTCATACTTAGATTTTTTCTCATTGAACAAAAAATTTCAAAGATTGAAAGTAGACGACTTTTCAACGACGAGTGTGAAAGAAGACGATTTTATCGAGCTTTTGACTTTTAAAATGTAATAGTGTTATCTATGGAACATGACTTGAATAGTGAAAGTCAAGGTAAAAAGCGTTTGTAGAGAGACCGCCTAAAAACGCAAAATTTAAATATTAAGATATGGATGCTGAGTATTTAAGGTGGCCTACGACGTAGCTCTTGTGTTTGTCTACATTCCTCTTTGATAAAGAGTCAGTGTAACCATCTGAAATATTTAACGTTTAGTTCAAGTTCAATTCCTGAGGAGGACCACATTTGAAAGCATACATATGATGTCATTGTTCTTTCTTAGCCTTGCTCTAATGGTTTCTCAGAGTGGTATTTTGTCGGCTGAGTTTCCTTTTCTAAAGAAGAAAATGAATCCACAAAAAGTCACAAATCATATTTAGCTCAACACCTGTGCTGGGTTGTGGAAGCAGGCGAAGACGAGCAGCGGTGATCCTGATTGCTATCGTTGCAGCCATACTCCCCGAAATTGTCTTCCTTGTCGATGAGTCCTCCTGCTCCTCCATCAAATTCACATCCCCTCTCAATGCTATCACAAACCCTTATGTGCCAGGATGCCTCCTCTGACTTTTCCAATTTTTGCTTTGCTCTTCAATATGAGGCAAATACTTCCACCTTTATATCACTCAAAACAATTCAACTAAAAGAGACCAGAAACAATGAAAAGAGCTCGCCATGAGGTGTTTTTCATCGAGAAAGATCGACACTTACAGTTGCATGTCAACGCTTGTTGTCTCCACAATTAGAAGGAAAAAAATTGACCACGGTATTTCCGTATGTTTTCCTTGAGTGTGATTCAGTTGAATAGCCCTTTTTTTCTTTTAGTACTCCTCAGAAGTGTCTTAATAGCTAAAAAAAAGGAGTTTAACTTTTTTTTTCTTTTTTTTCTTTTTTTAAATTCGTGGGAGGATATACGTCGAAATGTGTCTTTTAATTATCTTTAGAATAGTGATCACAAAAAAAACAAGTAATTTCACAACAAGAAGCGGTAGAGACCAGAGACAGACAAAGGAGATCGCCAATAGTCTTTTAATCTTTAAATTGTCTTTCATTCAGAAATATAGATACTTACAGCTATGTGACAAAACTCATTCTCTCGCTATTGAAAATTTTCCTTCGTTTCCATAGAGGAATTGACTTTGTTACAGTTAAAAGAGGCAGTTGAACACGAATTATGAATGATGGTCGATCCGGCTCCAGCTCTTTATTTTTGGCTGAACTCTCTATAAAGGAGTCCACAAATGCAAAGGTTCAAAAACTGAAAAACAGTCCCATTGGAAATTACGTCACTTAACCTCCTTACTTTTGTATCCGCCACCTTTAATGATATTTCAACTGGGTTTCTTTTAGGTTATTTGTATACTAAAGGAGCTGAATGTTTGGAATGACGTTTTTAAGCAGTATCAGTACGCAAACAGAAAAAAATAGAAAAACAATTTAAGGAAACGGTACAGAAACAATCAAATTTAATTTACACCACGCACAAAACTAGTGTCCCTGGTTGGTACAGTGTCGTTTCTCAAAAAGCGCTTCATCTTCATCACTTGGGCCTCCATCATGCTGTTTAATATGGACAAGTTTTGCTCATAGCATAATTGTTCAAAATTTCCCCAACAAAGCGACGTTTACGACCAAGTTGGATCGTTACGATCGTGTCTTTGTCTGCAGACAAATTTCACCCATTTTCCTCTCACAATGTGGATCGTTCGGGAACTGAAACATTCTATGCCCGGTGCCGGAACGATCTATTGTGACAGCTTTGCTGGTCAGAGCCGGGGCACCAGCAACACAATATCGCCCTCGTTGCCGAATTCGACTGAATTCGATTTTATGTTACCAAAGTGACGTCAGCGGTTTTTTGTCAAATGGTACTTTGGCCGCGCAATTCGAATACCTTTTTTGAGGGGAAAATAAGATGATGTCTCACATTATGTACAACAATCCTGAATGACGTTTACACTTCACTGGTGCTTCTCTTGACAAACACCTGCTCCGACAACTATACCTACTTCATCTCCTACATTTTAAACATTTCAAAAATTGTTCTAAGAAGAAATGTGCAATGTTATTAAGTAAGCAGTGATCCTAACGAAGCACTTAAGTACCTTAGTCCTTGTCAAAGAGAGGCTGTTGAGGGATTCTCACAGTTATGTATCGAGCCCCTAATATTAAAATCAAGCAAAGCTGTACATATTTATCACCAAGGAGAAATTACTAATATCACTGCCACTAAGTAAATACCATTTCTCCTCACTGTACGGATTTTTAAAGCGAAATCAAGAAACCTAAACTTAAAGCTTGGTTTTACAAATGATCAAACTAACGAAGCCGAAGCTAATTTTCAAAAAAAAGAAAAGTAAAGTAAAAGTTAAGAGAAAACGGTTGATTGACCGAGTCAAGAAAATGTCGCCCTACGACGAGAAAACATGTCATTATTAAATTAATAGCGTACGGAGGTATTTAAACATCTCTGAATCTAAACACAAGCATTTCAACTTACGATTACTTACTTGCTTGAAAATAATTTGCATAAATCAACTAATGGTGAGCTCTGAATGTGTTTTCAAAGACGAATATAAAAAAAGGCCAATTTTATCGACCTTTCACTTTTAAGGTGTAAGTGTATTATCTATTGAACATTACATGAAAAGATGAAAGTGCAGGTAAAGAGTGTTTGCTCAGAGACCGCCTAATTCCTTCAATTATTGAAATATGGACGCTGTGTATCTAAGGTCTAAGGTTGCTTATGACGTCACTCTTGTGCATGTCTGCATTCCTATATGATAAAGGGTCAGTGTAACTATCTGAAATATTAAACGTTTAGTTCAAGTTCAACTCCTAATTGGACCAAACTTTAAGGCACTTGATGTCATTGTTAGTTCTTAGCCTTGCTCCGATGTTTTCCTACTTTCAGTTGGCTGTCTTTCCTCTTCTGTGAAAGGAAATAAATTTGCAAAAAGGTTACTCGTCACATTTAGCTCCAAACCAATGCTGCGTTGTAGAAGCAGGAGAAAACGAGCAGCGGTGATCCGGATTTGAGAAATTTTTGTCAAATTTTCCGAAATTGTTTTCATCGGAGACTCCACCTGGTGTTCCATTAAATTCACATCCATTTTTTATGCTATTGTAACTTCTTATGTGCCAGGACACATCTTCCTTCTGTTTTGTGAAAGCGGTGCAATTAGAACAATAAATTCCTCGGATATTGACATATTCGTACATCTGGCAGGTGTTCCAGGTACCAAAAATGTCATGACCTGCCAACTTAGCGCGTGCGTAGTCCGTATACTGCAGGCCATCCGTAGAAAAGTTACAAGTTGCTCTCAGATATGTAGAGTGATTAGCAAGATACTGCATCTGTGATAAGGATAGTCGGAACTCGTTCCAATTTACTTCCCCCTCTTCAATATCAATCTCAAGGTTTTTGCCAAACCCTGCATAATTGAAGGTATTTGTCTTGGAAAAGGAAAACGATTGTATTAACGTCCATACAAAGCCAGGTTCAGACTGCAAGTCACAGTAAACAGAAAACCGTTCATTGTCTGAATTTGAGATGTCGTATTTTCCTGATGTCGAGGCACCGTTCTCAGCTATGTCTTTGCAGCTTCTCGGATGTTTCATCTTCTTCTCACACCGCTGACCAGAGTATGTGTTAGGACAGGTACAGTTAAACCTGGTGCTGTGAGTGTCACAAATCTCCTGACATACCCCTCCATTGAGACAAGGATTGGTGCGGCAGCATCTGTTGATGCAATGATGCTTCTCGGGTGCGTATCTGTCTCCACCCTACAGCAAGATTAAAATAATTTTTTAGCTCACCATGCTCATCGAATTGGGTTGGCATGTACTTTTGAGCAACCATCGACAAATCTCACCGGAATCGGATCGAATTGATAACAAACAGTGCGAGCAAAGTACGTATGCGTGCAACACATAGCGGGGTGCCAGAATGGAGATGAAATGTCCCTCGAAATTAGATCTGTAATGCAGTAATACAGCAATGGTTAAGTCAGTGATGTCTTTAAGAAATTTGTAGTGGCTTCTCTTCTGCCGTTCCCTTCGCATTACAACATGGCCGTTAAGGAAAAAGTTTGCGAGAGAGAGAATGGACCCAATCTTCTCTCAGTCAAATCAGTTTGTTTTAGTTTTGTCTAGACCAATCATATCACAGACAAAACAGTGTGCACAAAATTGTCTTTGGCCCGGACTGACATATAACACACCTCTTTTTTAAGGAGTACCAGAAAACTTGATCATGTGGGAATATTTATTTTATTTACGAAAGTTGATAAATAAATGAATAAGGAATTAAATGAACAGTGTATCTCACCTTCACCGTGTAGCTCCTCACCAAATCATAATAATTTCCTCCTTGCATCCATTTCATCGCCGCTGGCTCCATGTCTTTATTAGCAACGTTAAGTTCGCAGTTATTTTCTTTGGAGCGAGGGAAATAGTTCATAGATACACACAGGCAGTAATCTTTGCACTTCAAGTGACACTGGATGGCATTGGGCACTGTTAATCTTTGAAACACGTGACACTTAAGAATGTGATTATGGACGACATCTTCATCGATAGCAAACTTGAAGTTTTGACAATTTACCGCTTTCTTTGCCACAGAGGAGAGTGTCAAATTGAATACAAACAGCATGACTTGGAGGTATTGTACGATGCCCATAGCAATGGCACTATTAATATGAAGAAAGAAGAAGATACATGATTATTACCTCTGACAAGCATGGGGTAATCTGGAACGAAATGAATCGATATTTCGGTCTCTTTCTTAAAAGCGACCTCCATTGATAAAAATTCATGATATCAAACATTTGCTCATTTGTGGAAAATGCATGGATGCATTTTTCTGATCAACTATGAAATTGTTTCCCTTAAAGCGTTAACCATAATATATATTTTTTTTAATTGCAACGGAAAGAAAATAATCGTTAGCAAAAAAATTGCCAAATTTTGGTCGTTAGCCGTAAGAGCCATTACCATATTAGACCTTCTTCTGATTCAGTAAACGTTTTGGAAGACAGAGAAGAGTGTATTCGTCTCGCTGTTGATTTTCACTACAGAATCACCTATTTGCGGAATTTCGAAAAGAAGACTAGGCAAACATTCAAGCCCAAACGAAATTGCTCCTCGATGGTTTCTGCAAGGAATACTCCACAAAAGGAGCCGTAAACGTTCCCTGCAGTTTAACCTAAGCTTTTTTTTCCATTTCGAGGCTAGAATGATCGGAACGAGACAAAATTAACTTTTACTCGACGGTTTCGCTAGATAGCTGGTAGTAATCCGAATGATAAGATCGACACGCCGTCCCGGCATTCCAGGAGAGAAATCAAGGTTGAAGTACCCGCAGCCACCACAATCTTTACTTTCCATGAATCGAGTAACATTTTAAAAGATAAAAAGATCTGTCTAATGTAAAATTCTTCAGTTTATTTTAATAACTTTCGATTCTAACTCGTCACATTAACTAATTTTGGTCTCACTTTTTATAACCAACGAAACAGGTATTTGACAAGGGAAAAATTAGCATAACACGTCACGCAATACATTAGGTTGATTTTGATGGCCGCAGGGAAATGTTGAGTTTGTCACTCAAAACCGCTGTGTTCCGTAACAGCGTTTAATCATTTATGATGGAAACAAATTTGCAGAAAGGAGGGCCAGTTCATCCTGTTCCTTATGCAAATCTCGGGAGAAACTGCAAGAATTCCTTCAAAGTACATGCCTGTTGTTTTGGAAATAACACTGTAACGTATTTTAATGTCTGACCAGAGTGCCAAATTTTATTTTTTAATTTTGATCTTCTTCACACTGTGCGTATTTGATGACCTGATGTTTCAACGAAAATTATCGAGAAGGCCCGTTATAATCACATTTATTTACTTTGTAAGTCACGCAAGCGCTCTAGCGTCACGATCGATCACGTTTACGCAACGTTTTAGGACAACTCGGCATCTAATCTCCATTCAGTTGTTATGAAAACCTAAAATCCTTAGCGTAAAAGATAAAAAAACCCAGTTTGAACATTCCAAAGGAGATCTTAGTAAATTTTCAGAATTATGCAAATAATCTTTGACACGAGCGCAATTGAGAAAATTAAACACATGGATTGGCGTTGTTTTAAGATGTTGGTGGATGAAAATTAGAGATATAACCGCGGGTTTGTGGCAATCTGTAACATCATTGGTCTATAAGCTATTCACTGACATGCCTTTTTAGCCCGATTTAAGTCTGCATTTTGAGAATTCTTTTGAAAAAATAGGCGAATTTTTGATACTCAAATTAAGGTCGATATTCAAATTAAGGTCGAAGAGGAGGGTCTCCTCTGATCACGCTGGTTTGAAAAATATTTCAGGTGAAGTTTCCATATTTTGTCTGTGAACTAACTGAATACATCTTGTAACTTGTAGCAAGATGGAATCCCGTGAGCTACATTATTGCAGTCGCTGTGCACAAAATCTGTGAAATTCACACTTTCGATCGCTATCTACTTTCGATCGCTGATCTAGCCAAAAATCATTTTTTGGCTTGTGGCAACGCAAAAAAAAGAGAATTGGATAACAACTACACTATTCTGGAAACATGTGTCTTAAACCCTTTTCATGGGCAAAAAAGAAAAGAAAAACTTTTTTCCGACGGGAAGTCGAGAGGACTGCTCTTAGCGAGAGTGGTACCTTACAAAGATGCCCGTGTGGAGGCCGTTAACAAATTAAAAAGAAAAAAGATCTGCGTATGACTTTTCTACGGTGTGCGGTGATCTGAAGCATAAAAAAAATTAATAAAAGTTGGAGTCCCGTGACAACTGACAACATATATCAAAACTACTTACCAAAAGAAACTCAGTGACATTGAATTAGACATTCAATACTGGACTACTGTTTAGACCATTGTGATCTTTCGCCATAATGTATATAACATGCGATAAACAAATAGAACCTTTTCGCAAATACCAGATGCTTCAGATGTGCGCGAAAACTCACACATAAATGACATTCAACAAAAACACTAAAGTTCTGTCTCCAAATTTTTCCACCCATTTTATTGCGAAAAGTTGCGTAAAATATATCGATTTTTAAGATAGAAAGCCATGTGATATAAGAAAGTTTTCAAGCCGGCATATACGTTATGAACGATGTCTGATAAATCACACTTAAACCTAGATGTAAACATGAATTGGTTAGATAATGTTTCTTTCCAAAACAATTTATTGCTGATATGATTTCTCCAGTCTGGTAACTGCCAACGGAAAATTGATAATAATTATAGCTAAGAGTTAGAGTGCACTTCGCGATTAGGGAGTGACTTGAGTAAATTTAGCTTCAAATCCCTTTCCACACTTTACATGGCGTCTCACGGTTTTCCTTGAGAAGAATTATGGGGAAGAAAATGATGCTTGCACCTTGCACCTTGCACCTTGCACAGCATTTTCTGTAAAATCACTCTACTAATTTAATAGATAAACCGTGATATTATTTTCATCTTAAGATTTCTCCCTTTTATGATATACCTTGAGTGTACTTGTATTTGGTTTGGTGACCTAAAGCTTTCTACTCCGCCGTTGTTAAAGTCCTGTGAAAATTTTCCTACATAAACTGGTCATTCGGCTGGCATTGGATGCTTAAACGCAAACAGTTATATTAACGTTTTTATCTAGATTAAAAACAGATTTTATCTTGTTGAGCTGGCTGTCCAAATAGGAATTATCTCAACTTACCTCCTCTTTCCGGCCTCCTCTGCCTTTTCCAATTTTGGCTTTGCTCCTCGATACGCGGTGAAGACTTTCACCTTTTTATCACTGAATACAATTAAACTTCATAATTAGAAACGGAAGAGAGCATAAACAAAGAATGGAGGTTGCCATCACCAAAATAAAGATACTTACAGCTGGGTGCCAAAAGTTATTGTCCCACTATTAATAGGAAAAAATTTCGTACGTTTCCACAAAGGAATTAATTTTGCTACTGTTAAATAGCTTGAAAAAGGCAGGTGAAAATTTTACATGAATTATCAATGATGGTCCATCCGGCTCCTGCTTTTTAATTTTGGCTGAACGCTGATAGAGGGGCTCACAAATAAAATTTCTTAACTTTAAAAATTTGAATTTAAATCTCTTAACTTTAAGAAGTAATATTGTTCTTTACGCTCCTATAAGCATCACTCTTCTAACGTTTGGCTCAAAGAAACAAAAGACTGCTATGAATTCTATGATTATCTCGCGCCTGTTTATCAAGGTTTGTCAATTATTAAAGACTAACTATTTATACCTCTGAAAGGACCTCGATCCCATACCCCTCTATTCCGATAACGGCTACAACTCTGGGGGAAGATCTTGCCTTTCTGAAAAACATAGTCTATTTTCTTTACGGGTTGATATATGAACACAAAGTTCACGAGTTTTTTGACCTCCTTCCCCTTGGTTTTAAATTCAAGTTTAATAGAGTTCCGACTCCCTCCTGGGCTTTTATAATTCTGACCGTTTATTCAAAGTGTTTTTAAGAATAAAAATGTGGCTAAACGAAGATGTTGCTTCTTTCAGTAGACATGTGTACTTTGTCATAAGGTTTTAGAATTGTTACGGGACGTTTTCAAACTAATCGACTTTCAGTAACTTTGAAGGCAAATATCTTTCTCAAAATGAAGTGGAACTTTGTATTCGAAACATTTTATTTGATTAATTTTTATTGCTGAGTTGCAAGCGTTCCCCTACGACCGAAAAGTTAATTCGGGATACGGAAAAAAAAGTTTGCTTAAATATGAGTGAACTGTAAATACGAGCCTGTTTTGAAAGGTTATGTGTCTTTTTGTGCCCATTGTACAACAAATATAGGCTGATATTTGGATCAGAAAATGTAGGGGTACACTTTCAGGTTGTTTAATGGCACGAATAATTTTCATTTTCTTTTTTTTCTGAGTCTTTAAAGGAGAAGGTGTTATTAATTTTTTATTAGCCTTTCCACGGCTTAAAGATTTTGAAATAATTTGAAATTTTTTGTTTTTAATTTGTTTTCTCGAGTTTGTTCGACAATTCACTGCTTGCCTCTAAATCTCTCTTTTCCCTTTTCTTTCATCCGTGAGAAAGCGCGAGTCTCGAACTCGAGTCTGCCTGAGGTAAGAAAAAAATTTGAATTGAGAAATGATAAGCGAGAATTTCGTATGCGGCTATGCTACTTGGAATATGAAATTATATTTTCATATCTTTTTTACCTAACAGTAACTTATGACATAGATCCTCTAACCTTTCGCGAAATGTCAGCCGTAGAATGATTACGCCGTTGCAATGCAGTCACGACACCAAATTGTCACAAGACTTTTGTAGACCAGCGACCTTGTCGGAAAACTCCTCACCTGGTTAAAGCGAAACTTTTATGCGCTGATAATTACTTTCTCCTTATTAATGCATGAATAGGAACGTTCGAGATCTGTAGTTTATGATAATTATTGTAATTCAAAAAAAATGTTCTGTTAGCTCGGATTAAAACAGTCAGACGTTTCTCTTAAAACGTCTCAATCTACATCACTTTTTTCAGTGGACACCGCCCTGTAATTAAGCCTGAGTCACACAATTTGGCATTTTAGTAATTAGAGCATGTCTTGAAATGAACTATTGTTTTTAGGTGAACGAAATGGAAATAACACTAAAACGCTGTTTGTAGGCAGTTCACAAGCCAATGACGGAATACGCATATCTAGCATGAGCTGACTATTTAAGTCACATCTCAGACTTCATTCATTTACTCGTTCTTTCTTTAACTCAATTTGTCGTTGGGCGCACGCAATTTTATGAGCCTTTTATGAAAAAGCGTAGTAAGCTAATAAAACTTTAATATTGCTGTAAGGTGGAGACAAATACAACAAGGCTGAGAGACTCAATCTATTTTTCATAGATGTTGGAAAGAATTTAGCCGAAAGGTTTCCAAGTGCTTGCAATCTGCACTTGGACCTGACGGTTTTTTTGCTGGTAGCCTGCCTATTGCAGGCTCTTCGGCTGCAGCTGGGCTCTCTACTGTGTTCAAGCACTGTTCAACTACTATTAGCTCCCCTACGTTGTCCAAAATGGCAAAGATTAATGCAATCTTTTAAAAAAGCCACAAAATGGAAGTTTCAAATAACAGACCCATATCTCTTCTATCCATCCAAGTAAGCTTCTCGAAAGCTAGGTGTGTCACATTATCGATGAACATCTTGCTGATTGCAAAACACTTTGATACATTTTTTAATTGTTTTCCTTAAAGCATTAACCGTAACATTTATCTTAATTGCAACGAAAAGAAAATAATCGTTCGCAGTAAAATTACCAAAATTTTAGCCGTTAGCCGTAAGAGTCGTTACCATATTAAGACCTTCTTCTGAGTCAGTAAGCGTTTTGAATGACAGTAAAGAGTTTATTGGTCTCGCTGTGAAGTCGATCTTCATTACAGAACCATTTAGTTGCGGAATTTCGAATTTTCGAATTTCGAAAAGAAGATTAGGCAAACATTCGAAGGAAATTGCTCCTCGACGGTTTCTGTTAGGAATGCTCTACAAAGGAGCCGTAAACGTTCTTTGCAGTTTAGCCTAGGCTGAACACAGTTTACAAATAACTGATTGTCAGCTCAAATGCTAAGCTGATTTCTCTTCATTGCCCAGGTTGCAATGGAGGGAGATATATTGGCAAATGGAACTGATGTTACAGTTAGCTGAATGCAAAGCTAAATGTCGAAGTATATCAAATCTCAGTGAAACAGCCGCTGCAATGAAATTTATCAAAAACTGACGTTCATGTATCAAATCGCCCAAGTTTGAGGAGTGTTTCTTGAAACGTAAAACTTTCCGTGTGTGTCCTTTATTTAAAAAGAAAAGCGTTTTGAAGATATGAGAGATCTCAGAACGTTTTGTGTTAGAAAGCCAAAAAAGGAAAACTCTACCCACCATCAATTATTAAAAGATCCTCTTTCAGTGATGCACTTATGAGTCTTTGCACTCTACAAAATCAACTCTAAGAACGATTTGGAATGTATTATTCACGCTTTAATATTTAAAGACGATCGCATTTTTTCTATTTACCATAAGAGTAAGCTTTCTTTCCATCGATGAATGAAAATATCTCAAGTTTCACCACACCTATAAATTTTGCAAACATATGGTTGGTTTCTTTTTCAGCTTTAAGAAAAGGAATAGAGTACAAACCAGTCGGCTAAAAAACTTTGGTCTTATGTTGTATCCGTAGACTGGAAAACACATAAGTTCTGTCTGTGGAGCCAGTTAGTAATTATTCACCGAAGTGGGGATGAATAGGGGTGGACATTATCTCTATTATTTACATCGACACTCAGGTAAATGAATGTTTTGGTAGTTCCCAGACAGAGGCCAACAAATGTATTTACCGCGGGCAATAAACAATAAGCCTTGACTGCGCTCTGTCCTGTTATAAAGCACATAGGAAGCGGCTAGAGCACGAAAGAAGTGTAGGGAGAAACGCGAGACGTAGTCCAGCGTTTCCCCTCGCTTCTTGAGTGCTCTAGCCGCTTCCTAAGTGCTTTACAACAGAACAGAACACAGTCAAGGCTTCTCTATTTTTTTTTTATTTTTATAATAAATCATCCCTTAAATTCCCCAAGCATTACTTTTAATTTTAAAAACAAACTTTATTTCCGAAGCGAACTACAATGTCGTCAGCCTGCTCTATACTTTCATAAATCAAGCAACAATAAGCCAATCAGAATCCCTGTTCAATGGTTCAATTAATCTGATTGTCTGTACAAGACTAAAGCTGCCAAAAATGTCAAACCATGAAAGTTAAAAAACCTTCAAAGTTCACATTCTGCGATAGTTTACAGACTTAAATAGTTCGGCAGGTCGAATTTGACACTTTTGTCGGAAGGTTTTTAGTCTCTAATACAAAATCTGAACATGAAATGTTCAGTGAACTTCAGCCGAATTGTGGTTCATAAAAACACGTAAGTTTTTCACATGACAAGTAGAAAACAAAGTGTTCAAGGCAAATTTTTTATGAATGAACGACAGCCGAATTCACCGGAACATGAAGATCGCTTGGGATGATGTGGCCTTCTACTCAACGCATCGGAAAGGATATCAGAGCAAGCCCTGATTTTTTTTCACTCGAAGGACGGCCGATGTAGTTTCTGAGGCATGATTCACTGCGATGTCCGGAGATCGCCATGACGAGCTAGCCGCGATGGACTCAGCATGATCACATTCGCTCTGACACCGTCTTGATTAGTATGAATTTTACCAGCTAGGCCAGTTTGGTTATATTTTTCATCATTCCTGTTTTGTTCTGTTTTGTTTTTGAACACAAAACTTTATATACTATACAAGTGATAGCTGTGTTTGATTTGTGTTACCGTACGTAAGCTCGCAATCTAACTGCGTGAAAACCTTTAAAACTCGGACTGTCCATTTTGTTTTCTCTTTGAGGATTTTCGTAACGTAAATTACGGTGCCTGGCATGTTTACAAACCTTGGTTGGGTTTGTCTGTTGCTACTTAGCGGCTCGCTTGTTCCGAAATTTCACTTTCAATTATGGTAAAAAAGCTAGAGAGAGGTCCCGGAAAAGGTTGGACATAGTACAATTAGGCGGATGGCGTGATAGCTTTAGCTCAGCTCTATGCTCTATGCACTCAGCCTAAGGCATCGTTACGTGCGCGCGCAATCTACGATACATTTTAGTATAGGTAATCATATGATTTCGAGTGCAATTCGGAATGAATAAGCAGTTGTAAATTTTTTCCAAGACCAGCAAAATTGTGGTCTTTGAAAAATTTGCAAGTGCTTGTTTACTCCAAATCGCACGACAAAAATCATGTGATTACGTATTAATAATGTGCATGAAAAAATACGAGATAGCTTATGATAATTATGCAGAAGTGAGGCGCGCACATGAAATGCAAAAATAATTCCTTCAAACCCTGTAAGTGACATTGTGCGTTCGGTCAAAAGAACCACTTACGATCAAAACAATAATATAAAATGATATTTTTACATCTTAAGGCCCAAAAAAGTTCAAAGTCCGGCTAAACAATTCAAGAAGTTGTTCAGTCTGGTTTGTTACTTCTTTGCACTGAATTAACCCTCTTCTGCATTGAATTACCTGAAAACTGCATTTATCTTAACCAATCAAAACTGCCTACTTTTTCCATGTATCTTATTTTAATAGAAATAAAAAGAGCTTGTTCCTCGAGCATTGTTGAGTTCTACAAGCACTTGAAAACTTTTAAGAACACTCGAAAAGTGCGAGAAGTACTCGCCTTCGGCTCGTGTTTCTCCGCACTTCTCTCGTGTTCTTAAAAATTTCCTGCGTGCTCATACAACTCAACAATGTACTCGGCGCGTTTTTTTATTTCTTTAATAGAGCACGCTCTTTCAACCAATGACAGCGCGCGATATATCCGAACTTTATTATAATAATGTGTAATGTTCTGAAACTTTTTAATTTTTCAAATAAATTATAAAAAAGCGTCGATTTTTTGACGCGTTACTTTGAAAAGCTACGTGCATAAGAGCTTGAAAGCAAGGAGCAGGAATTAACCGTAGCCTGTTTTGCTTGGTTTTCATAGTAGGAATTCCTCTTTTGACAGAGTAGATCTTTTCAGGATATTCGTCTGCCTAGTAAATTGAATGAAATAGACTTCACAACGTAAGTTTACTAAGAGAAAGAGAGGGCATTTTTATTATTTAACCCTTTTTTCAAATCCTTCGACCAGGTACATAGTGGACTCGTTCTCTTGACAATAGATACAACGTGAGCCGTTTTCGACTCCAAAGATGTAAAGATTTCTTTGTGCAAATATATGAAAGTGGACTTCTATCATCCTACTGACTCCTGAGATGCATTCAAAAGGCTGGAGAAGAGATCGGTTTTCGAGTCATTTAACTGCAAATGTGTCTTTCACTCTCAATACAAATATCAATATAGTATCTGAGAGTATGTAAATTGATGAAACAGCATTCAGGCGATTAAACAAAATGTGATGCTTCCCCTTCCTATAGCTATCAAGTCGTCTACAAACAAACTTAGTGCAACTTTGCAATTTAGTCTTCATCTAAAGCTATGTAACTTAGTTGCATAGCAATTAAGACCCCAGTTGACCTTTACCCTTGGTTGTTCTAACTCCTGAAGATGATATATTTCAATTTTGTAGGATTTTTAATTTAATTTAATTTAGGATCATGTTAAATCAATTGCGTGTGTATGTTACCGATATAAGTTTATATAAAGGTTCGTAAGGCGTATTTGAACATATTCGTATGATAGCTGACGCATACAAGTCATGAAATATTACTTAACTACTAATACAGCGCAATTTTGTTCCTGTTTTCAAAAGGGAGCCAAGATTGCATTAGTTTTGCATTTTGGTGTAGAAAACTCGGTCTAATCTCCTACCTATGCAATGCAAAGCTAAAAACAATGACAGATTACAACGGTTTGCTTATTTCTCTTTTAATTCTTAAGAGCTAATGTCAGCATGCATCAAACAAACAGCGGCAAGTCACCCAATTTGTTTTCACTCCTACTTTCATAGTTTGTAGCCCAATATGTTTTAATAATTGTGGTGTAGTGTTTTTGTAAAAAATTATTTTAGTTTTCGAGAAATAATTTTTTTCGTTCGACCGCTCAAATATGCAAATTTTCACCGTGAATATTACCCGAGTTGTGACCTCATGTGACAAATGTATTAGACCTACGGTATTTCTGTGAACATAATCCTTTGTTTTATCATCTAAACTTAATCCCCTGTCGTTATTGAAGCTGGCAAAGAAATATTTATTTTTTGGTGAATATTTTTGTCCGACATGCTTTTCCTATGTTGAAAAGTAGAATCAAAACAAAGACAGTTTTAACAATAACCGATATGACAAAATCCACTGAGCTTCAAGCTTTTATAAGACAAAAAGATGGTTATAAAGTTACTGTAAAAATTTCCTTGTGTATTTGTGTTGTTCTATCTTGAGCCGAACTCGAAGTCCGGCAAAATTTACTTGATGGCGACTATGAAATATACATGGTGCGCTTACTTGTCGCCACCGTTAACTGGCATAAATCACTACAATTTACAAAAAAATCTAACATAACACTCTTACCTTATTTACTTATGATCTTATTAGCTGTTTCGATGATCACGTTAACTATGCTCTACCACATTCTAGCCAGGTTTGAGTTCCAGTTTATATATCTTCTCTATCTTATCAGTTGCGTAACAAGCGTGGCACAGAAATTCAAAGATGAATCAACCTCCGAAATACCAAGAGATGGGTTTTTTTCCTCTTTGCCTGACATCCAGAAAAACCTTTCAGGAATTACTGCACTCAGAAAACTAAAATGTCCAGATCCATCAATGATTCCTTTGCCGGCTGAAGTCAAAGTATGGTTACCAGAGTCAATTTGATTGACAAGCTACATACTGATTTAGCTAACTGATCTGTTTCACAAGCGTCTCATCTTACATGCTAAACTAAAGATTTGCTGTTTAGTTTAATCGTTCGCTGGTGGAACTTGTGGGTTAGTTGTCGAGAAGACCAAGTCGTTCCCTTGCGTGATTGTTAAAAAGACATTTCAAGTCACTTGCGGAGTTGCAAGTTTTCAGATCCAGAACACGAAGTTGATCTTATATTGTCGCGTGCCGGCATCCTCGAGACGCCAAAAGATATCGATGATTTTACAAATTGCCCCACTCAAAAAATTTCGGTGTTGGGTGGAATCGTGGTTCCAGTAGCAGATGTAGGGTGCCGCAATAAAATGTCCGGCCATGGTAAAGGTAGGGTTAAGTCGATTCCAGAAGCTGATAGGGGAATTGGCAGACTTGTATCACAGATATTACTCAAGATGTCTGGAAAATTCGTACACTCTGGCTTCGGTAAGTAGGCTACTTACCACCGTAAGCAAAATTACGCGT